>NC_142796.1:33946606-33956336 GCF_049724085.1 Artemia sp. Qi Xiang Cuo
CATTTGCATCGGGTGCTGCAGGAAGTGTGTTTCTCAAAATGTAATTAGATGGGGCCAGCTGTAACTTTATGTCAATCGTGACATTGGGGGGTAGCCATTGGGATATATTGAATATCTCATGATTTAATTTTCCAACCAGATGATACTCTTGGGTCACTGCGGTCAGTCAACTCACCATCAATATCAACACCTGATCAATATTCATAGCCCAATGATTGTCGTCTCAACTCCTTATATGCCTTTGGTGTCATCATCATAAATTGTATGTAGCTTGCATAGTTGGACAAATTATTACATGTGCTCACCAATGTCCCATTGACAAATACAGTACTTTGTTTGAATAGGTTTTGTATAATACAGTTCTCGTAGGAGAGACCATTGGCAACAGTTGGAGTTGTATTATCTGACTTTTTTTTCAGTGCAAAATTTAAATCAATAAATGTTGATGATATATCAATGGATTAGTCTTTATTGGAAAATATTTGAAAGTGTATATTTTCCGAGAGGGGTTGTTGGGGATGAAATTGTTCATAGTAGCCATACTTGACACTGACATCAACATTTTCAGCATTGAATAGATTCAATGAGGAACTGATTGATGGATATGATTCCTTGTGGGGGAGATAAGTCATCTTAAGAGAAGAAATCCTTCTTTGATCTAACAATCTTTTTCTTTTCCTTCTTCTGCTTATTGGTCTTCCTTGTTTTCTTCCTCAAAGTCCTTGTTGATGTCCTTCGCTTCCCGCCTGGGTGGAGACTGATGAGTGAATGACATGCACGCATCCTTTTCAATCGCTCCCCATTTTTTCGAGATTTTAATTGCTCACCGACGGCTCTTGCTGAACATCTAATATTTTCCTTAACACTCTCCTTTAAATTCTTGCTCGACCCCCAGTCCTGTAGTGTGGAGGCAGCAAAATTTTATGCAGCAGGCACAAGATATCTTCTGGCAAGGGGTAGTGCAGAACAAAATAGCCTAGCAAACCAGCTACCAAGACCATAACCAGACATTGTAGTACGACCCTTGAAGTAGTCTAATCCATTGCCTATTTGACCTGGACTCAAAGCACCAACATAGCAATCGATATTGGGGCAGACAAATGGAATTCTTCTATTGTTCATTTTAGGTGATTGTGCTATCGTCAACAATGGGTCGAAAATGACACGTAATCACTGCTAAGCCTTTTGCTATTGCTAGAGGATCACCCAATTCACTTCTTAGTGTTAACTGACAGAGTTCCAAATACGAAGTGTTTACAGGAACATACTGAAGATGCTTTATATTATAATGATGAACAAGTTCATGAGTTGTTTTTCGTTCAAGAACACGTAGGAGAGTGACATTTGAATTACCGACTCTCGATGTTTCCAAAAGATATGCATAGAGAAAAGAGAAAGAGTCCGAGGTAAAACCAGGCGGATAATCAAGCACTAAAATTTTGAACCATTCCGTGAACGTTGCCAGAATTTTTCCCATTGATCGTATTCAGTTTAAAGCCAAGAACATCTCTCAGGCTATCATTGAGAACCATTATTGCAGTGTCAACAGGTGAGGTAATGTAAATCCTATCGTGTTTCAATGAATAATTAAAATGGAATTTACCATTCCGACGATATGAAATTTTTTTATTAATTGTACGACAAAAATCTGTCATATTATCGTATTCAATATATTTCAATTTGGCATGTGGATATTTGCTAGATTTAAGTGCTTCAACCCATTCATAGTCGACAAAGAGTGTCCAATCGAATGGTATAACTTTTATATCATACAAACGATCCTTTCTCAGGATGTCATAGGTAGTTTTGAGAATACAGTCGACAAGAACTACTTCATACGCACCGTCAAATTTGATGGCGGGGGAGAGTTTTGTCCAAAAATCACTTGTCGTATTCAAGTCATTGTAGAGAGGATCGGAAACATTGGACATAAATGTTACATAAAAATCATTGAGCATTGTCAATATCTTCAACATCAATCCAAGAATCAAAATCAGAGTTGTATCCTAGCCACCGAACAAGTAACTGTTTCATACGCCTGCGAGTGCGAGTCTTTAATATCATTTCAATTTGATAGATTTCACTAGTATTTTTAACTTGTTGTAGTTCATAGTCATAAAATCCACCTAGAATCTCTTCATCTTTGGTATCGCGTAAACGATACGTTATGGGTTTAGATTTTAATTAAACTTTATTATCTGGCTAAGGAGCTGCCTTCATCATAAAAGAGGCCCTCCCAGGGTGAGGCCTTTCCATTGCACTTGTGATTGGCTGACCCCTGTGATTACCCTAACTTGATGTAACTCGACAACGTAATTTTGGAAGTTGGTGACTTCCTTCGAATGGTTCCCTGTCCGATCTTTGAAATATTTTGTCCTTCGGGCCTATTATAATTGTCACATACTTATAAATTGTAAGCAAAAGCCATATTATGATATATTCCTGACGGATTGTGTTTTTGAAAATACTCTGTAATTATTTTTTACTGATTTTTAAATTGAACTAGGAATCGAATCAAATTGCTGAAATTTAGATAAAGTCACAAAGGCTAGTCTTAAAAAGTGAAATGCCCTTGGTCCCCACCAATCCTATACCCTAAAGTAAAACTTTGATTTTTGAAAGTAAAACTTTGATTTCTGCAGTGATAATTTGACTATTTATCTGTACAGCACCAGAAGACCCAGTTCCAAGGTTTTGCGCTATTTTTTCTGCAACACGTTTTTCTATATCTGCCACTAGCTTAGTCTTAGTTATCGTAACTTATTCCTGGGTCGCAGCTAACTGTTGAAAAAGTCCAGAAATAGACAAACTAGAAGAATTTTCAGTCGTCCCTGTTCTTGCAAACTTTTTGTATATATTGGGGAAAGTCGCTACTTCTGTGAATGCTTGTCCTACCCTTTTAGTTTTCGATTTCTTTGCTTCATTAATATTCTCTGCATAAGAAACTAAGCAATCTTCACTAACTGTCTGCTTATCATGAGTACCGTAACAGAATACTAGATAACTCAGTCCATTTCTAGTGGAATTTCTTCCAAGTATTCAAACTGGCCAAAGGGGGTAGTTAATAAACTTTGCTAAGGCAAGATCTCCGATAGTAAACATCTCTTGTTTAGTTAAACAGTCTATCAAGAAGCACATCGGTAAAAAAAAGAGATATACCGGTCTTAATTGTGAACTTTTATAACTGCTGAAGGTCACTGTATTAATTAAGTTCTTGCAAGTGAAATAATAAGTCCAAAAACAGGTGTTTACACTCTGAAGACTGACAATGGAAATTTAATGTCCCGAGAGAATTCGAAATAGTCAGCAAAACGATCATCCGCTTATGAAAATAAATCCAAAATGAAAATCCACAGGGAACTTTCACAGCTTGAGCAGGGTTATATCCGAAAAATTTTTGGTGTTAACACCACGAAGTCTGAATCAATACCCTAAAGTAAAACTTTGATTTTTGACCCACACTTTAAAACTTTGACCCATCATGCTCAAGTACGTCCACAACCGCAGTGCCTAAATTACCGATATGGGAAGGATAATAAATAAGCTCTTTCTTTTCAAAGGAGTTGGTTGAAGCGTTTAATTTTAAAAGTTTCATTATATCAAGCGAGAGAATTCAATCTTGAAGCTATTAGAAATAATAGCTTCTGTAGCGTAGATAGTGAGGGGTTAAGGGGTAGGTAGTCCAAGAAGTTCGTTCTTGTTAATGAGTCTATAATGTATGTGTGTACTTAATTTGATAAAAAATTAGCCAATTTTTTTTTAAAAAAATTTCAAAGGTAGCCAAAAAAATAACAAACCCGCCGATAAATTGACACTGCGCCGCCGAAAATATGTTGGCCGATACTTTCTCCGTTCCATATTAGACAAGCTACACTTTCGAATCAGTCACTGGCATGGTCAGCTGTTGGCACATGATCATTTACTCCGGAGGTCTGGGTTATGTTCAGCTCCACACAGTAGAAGGGCCAATGCTCCTGAGACAAAGTCTGATATTTCCCTTTCAATTCCAAAAATAATATAAATTTGGAAAGGTGAAAAAAATATGAAGAACAACTCATATTCGAAATAAAAATGTTATAATAGTGAAAAAAAAATATTAAAAACTTACGATTAAAAAAATTAACAATTTAAAAACTTACAAGAAATGAGTAAATAAATTTTAGTCTGGTAACCTCCACCAGCTTCTTCGTCTGGTTTTAGATTGGTCTGAATATTACCACTATATTCATCAAATGTCCAGAAGAAGCCACAGTCCAGAAAGAGCCCTAATGAAGCCACAAAGACCAGATGCGACACAAGTCAAGTAAGTCACACTGTATTACTGCCAATTTTGTTTACATAAAATCTACCTGGTCCTGTCCACATGACTTGTAAGCTACAAGACTATGACGAAAGCCAAATCCTGGTTACGGCCTCGCTTGTAAGCTAAAAGTATATCATAAAAAAATATTGAAATCATTACTAGGGATCATGAATCGGCTTTTTTTTTACAATTTATTATTATTATTATATAGAACATACCGACATGAATAACGCTTAAATAAAATCGTTTATAGGACCGCCTATTCAAAAATAATGCACATATTTTATTAATTATTTTAATATTAAGACCCCTACGAGCCCAAGTACAAAAAAAAATATCCTGAGCAGAATAATCAATGATTTTTCAGGCAAAATGAAAAAAATTTAGGTATGTAATTAGTACTATTTGTTCTTCTCCTTTTATTCCATGTCCGATTGTAGTTGCTTTTAAGTCTTGCAACGATATTATTAAATGACATTATTGATATATCTTCTTATTATAAAAGAGGATAATGGTGAAATTGAAATAACGGTATAATTACAATCACACTTGAAAATTTGTCGTGGTAGCCTCCATTTCCAATTTTGACCTCCATACTGTTTTTAGTCTTCATTCGTGTTTTTAAACATAACTAGTGTTACACAGCCCCAATAAAAGTTCCAATAATTTCCCCCAGGGCTACTCAAAACTATAACAAAATTTATACTTTAATGACAAAATACGAATTTTTAACTATAATAAAAAGAAAATTATTAAAACTTTAAGGACTAAATATCAAGCCATGAACATTAAACTGACACTGCTCAGTTACTAGTATTTTTTTCAGTAAATTATCAATTATGTTCTGGTCTTGAGTAGGACTGTGTGCTATCAGCACTGCTTATGTTAATTTCTGCTCTTTTAAATAAAGGCCAGAAATATTTTTCTGCAACAAAATGAAGTTATCATCCTGCAACATCCCTATTTAGAATTCGTCTAAACACTTCTGTTTCCTCTGCATCGTCAGTAGCCTTTTCAACCCTTAATTTCCGTTTCAAGTACTTCAGTTATAGATCTTATTAAATTTCAAGTGTTTCATTCTTTTTCTGTTTTCTTGTCACGAAATCACAGGAAATAACTGTCTATACTGCTTGAAACGTAAATTAGGATATTTTTCACCGATATGGTTGCAGTAAAGATAGTTGCAGTTTCCCACTAAAAAAAAGAGAAAATTCTCATTTGATCTTCGCTTCACCAGAACAAGAGACAGTGTTATCTATATTTCTTAGAAAACTTAAAAATTAAATATTTGATTATTTTTTGCCAGTCTCCAGTTTTAAAACAAGTTTCAATAACTAAGTTTTTGATCACCGTTCAGTGAAGCAGAAATATTCTCAGAAATGAAGAGTGAGATAATATTTCATTCATAATCAATACATTTGCAATAATATACTGTACTAGTACCCCCAAAGGTTCCGCGGCTTGTAAGTCGGTGCTTCAACACGTAGAACACCAACCTAGACAACGACCCTATTATTAGTTACTTAATATCTAGTGCATATTTTTTCGTTTTTTTTTTAATTGTTATTGCCCCCCCCCCTCCAGGAAAAAAACTAATAACAAGTCCTGGCGACGGCCGGGGGTAATTCCGGTTTTTTAATTTTGTTATTTATTTTATTATATTTTAGTTTTAAAGTAAAAAAATACTCTTAACTCCCAGAATCAGCAGAAATTATTTAAAATAAGAGAGAGGCTATCCCTTCCACATCTTCAACTCACGGTTTCAGAAAAATCAGAGGGTGCACCATACATTGGAAAAGGAGTCCTTATTTTATCGGTCGAAATTTATTAGAGTAATGTAATACAAATATCAACACTATTCCATCTGTGTGTGTAGTATGTATTGCCTAGAGAAACCAAGAAGCACATACTAATAAATAATTTAGTCAGTAACAAAACTAAGAATGAATCTGATACCACACACAGAATGTATTTCTCTGAAAACTACTGGCCAATTCCTGCTTGAGAAAATTTGAAACTGCAAACTTACATTTTTAGAAGTTAATTCAAGCTGTAATTTCAACTATAAGATGTGCATGCCACAAGGATAAAAATAAAGTTCCTCCACTTACCGTTTGAGAGCCCCCCTTACCCCTTATAGAAATCTTATTTAGCCATTTTATTAAAGGTAGTCACAATGTCTAATAGCTATGTCTCCGGGGATGCAATGCCCCCACATCCTCCTGGGGCAAGGACTATACACTGTACCATTTTGCCATTTTTACCTCCAGGATTTATCAATGAGAATGGTGGAAATGTTTTGTCCTGAGTGTTTTCAACAAGGCTCTGGTTATTTTAGAACAATCGTGAAGGGCGTATTAAGCTAAATCAAAAGAAACTATATGTGTCAAAGTTATAAAAAAGGTGTATCTGTGAACATGTAAGGGTATAAACTTCTAAACTTTCAGAGCCACTACTAATACTACTATTGCAGATTCAAATGTAACTGGTTGCGACTAACATATAGTTGCGACTAACACAGTGCTTGGAGGACAAAGTGCCTCCATTATCCTTTTTAACCCTATACTGACAAATACATTAAAATTTTTTGAAAAAAATAATAAAGTCTACCCCTGTTAACGTTTGGTATTCGAATAGATAAAAATTGATTTAATTACATTTTTTTTTCTGTTTTTTTTTCTTTTAACAAGTATACATCATTATACCTCATGTGTTTAAAATACAAAATTAGACTTTTAGATAAACTAAAATAAGGAATTTTTAATTTTTTAACAATGCCTTTAAGCAGTTTTTTTTTGGCCATAAGGCACAAAGTTATGTTACCCTTTTTGCACTCGAAGGTTATATAACCTGACTTGCACTCTTTACAACAGCTCTGTTTCTCAGATTTTCTTGGCCAGTGATTGACTATAGATGATTGAGCAGATATTGCTGGCCTAATTCTGTTGCGGCTTGGACTTGGACTAGCTCCTGCGTCTGCAGAAGGTCTCCAATGTTTGTGTTACGGCATCACACGAGCTGCCACATACAACCCTGCATCTACTTCAGACCAAAAAGCTCGCAAAATCATCTGTTCGTCTGTTCTTGAGTTCAAAAGTCTAACGTCTGGTCGGAAAAGCAGCCAGCTGTCACTGATGTCCTAATCAACAAACCATATGACGATTCTCATATACAATTTCCCCCTACGAACATGGGTTTTCAAAATTATCTGCCCGCATATCTGCTAAGTTCTTTCTGAAGAGGGGGGGGTAAAACACAGTACCCCTCACTCAGCCCTGTAAATTTTTGTAGAACACGTAAAAACCTAACAAATATATATATATATATATATATATATACACAAATTTTCAATGTGTTTTTTTTTAAATATAGTTCTTAAGTTTTGAAATAAATGCCAGAAATATTTTTTTACAACAAAAAGGAAGCTATGATCCTGCAGCACTCTTAGCACTCATTCGTGTTTAAGGGGATCGTAGCGCCTCTATCATTTAGTTCAGGAATGGTATACTAGACATGTTATACTATTAAAATCAAAGAAAATTTAAATAAACAAAAACAAGTTATTTCATATAAAAGCAAAGAGCGAAATTGAGATTTAAGCTAACAGAAATTAATCCATATATGAACGGGCTTCAATTTTAAAACTCCTATCCTTTACTTTAAAGATTGACTTTTTGTCAATGACGGGGCAGAGCGTATAATAAATAAAAGGATGATTAGAATTATCATTCCTAGCAGCAGACCTGGTCGTAGAAACTTTAGGGGTGGTCATAGCAACAAGAGCACTAGTAATAGCAGTGTAGTCTTTGCATATGCTTTTTTGGCTTACTTCAACACATTTAGTCCTCATGCCTGGATATTTTTAAATTAACACTTTAGGCTGTTTCTGATGAATTGCAGTCATTGCTGATCCGTCTGTTTGATAACATCCTTGTACTTTTTGTGTTTTGATTTAACCCAACATGCCCCCCAAGGCCCCAACAGGCCCTTAAAATTTTACTTTAATACCATTAGCCTTAATGGTATTAGTACTAATAGTTGTGGTAGTAGTACTAGTACTACTACTGCTAGCTTGATTATTATACACATGTTGCAATTTTATTAGTTCAACTTACTAAAAGCTTAAACTTAATACTCTAAGCCGTTCTTAAGATACTGCTGATGTGCCCTTTTGACAGCCTGTATACACATACTCAATTTCAATTTTATTTTAACCCGTCAATGTTTTTGACTATTTTTCCTTAATACATGTAGGCTTAATAGAAGTATTACTAGCAGAAGAATAAGAACAAGAAGTATGTAAATATTATCTTTTAGTTGGTTCAACATCCACCCCAATATGCCCTAACAATTTTGAATCAATGGTCTTAAATATTTCTGGGGTAATGTTTTACACATTTAAAACCTGCATCGAGGTAAATGGTTTTGATTTAGTTCTAGATTGTCTTCAAAATTCCCTGAAAGTCGTACAAACAGTATTTGTTACAGTAGTAACGACTATCTTGGCGTTGGTATTAGCAGAACCAGTTGTAGTAGTACCAGTATGGACATAACACCTTTGGTTAGTTTAACATCCTCCTGTACATGCCTTGACATTTTCAACTTAATACAATAGACAGTTCTTAGAATATTTCTAATCTGACATTTTGACAACCTGCACACAGGAATTAAGTTTTGATTTAGTTCAACATCTCCCTAGACATTCCCTGAAAGCTTAACTGTGATACTCTTTGTCTCAGTAGAAATAGTAGTAGTAATAGCAAAAGTAGTAGCAGTAGGTAAAGTGTGTCTTTTGAGTTGTTGACTCTCAACAAGCTTGAAAGTTTTTAATTTTTTACTTTAACTCCTTCCTCTGAAATTGATATTAAATCATATTTGGTGAACGGAATGCAAAAACGGGTTTTAATTTAACTGAAACTTCTCCTAAGTGTTCCCTGAAAATTTCACTTTAATACCATTAGTCTCAATAATAACAGGAATAGCAGTAGCATTAGTAGCATTAGGACAATTACTCTTAACCACTCCGTGCGTAAAATTGAGACGGAAAAGAGAAAACAAGACATAAAAAAAAACTTTGTATGAGAATTCTGGCAAATTCGCCCAGTGCATAATTTCCCCTGAAAATTTCACTCCCTGGAAAATTTCTTCCCCATGGAAAATTTACCCGCGGAAAACCTCCCAGCAGAAAATTTGTACCCCCCCCACCCTATAATTTAGGCATCAATCAAAGTACCATCCAATCGGTCCACACACTCGTAAGATTTATAACCTAAAGTTCTCGCCCCGTGAACGGTAGGGGGGGTGGGATCGTATACCTGACCCCATGTTTATCGGGCCTGTTAAACAAGATGAACCAAATACCTGTCTCAAAATGATGACCGGCCAATGTCATCTGACTCCTGATTTTAATAACTGCATTCCTCGTAG
>NC_142796.1:33956359-34010179 GCF_049724085.1 Artemia sp. Qi Xiang Cuo
TCTTCTTTGTTGTGTAAACTTTGAAAATAGGTTTTTCTTGGTTAAAACCAATAATTAAAATTCTAAGTATATGTCAAAAGGTTCATTTCCTAGTTAAAATCCCATTTCCTTGATAACTAAATTAATTCTGAATATTTGCTGTAATTCCTGGAAGTTGACAGATTAAAATAGAACAGTTCTGTCAAATGTCCGGATGTGTATCTGCATATTGTGCTGAATATAAGTTACCAATTTAGATTATTTCAGTCAGTTCTAATTCTGTATCTGTCCTCGCCTCATGTACATTTCACTGTATTATATGTATAAATAAACATTTTATTCTCTAAACATAAACTATGTGATGTTTAGAGACTCTAGACATCCTCCACCGGTAGAACCCAGATAATAGGCCAACGCTACCATAAGACTCCAACGAGAAGAAGTCACACTTTACAGAGATGTAGATAATTCCCAGAGAGGTGAATACAGAAAGTTTACAAAGTGGTGGCAGCGGTTTTTGCCGGAGAGGATTGCAGTTAACATTTTCTTTTGAGGTCCGTCACCTACAGTGTCGTCGTTCCAGCTTCAGTTCCAGGTTCAAGTTCAGATCTAGTTCAGTTACAGTTCAGTTCCAGCTTCAGTTCCAGGTTCCAGTTCAGTTCAAGCTTCAGTTCCAGGTTCCAGCTTCAGTTCCAGGTTCCAGGTTCCCGCTCCAATTTAAGGTTCCCGCTCCAGATTCCAGTTTTTGATAAAAAGTGAAGAACGTCGAAGGACAATTAACGAAAGTAAGTCATGCATTTTAAGTTCGCACGCGAGTAGGAAATCTGTTAGGAGTGTTGAATAACGATTTTTCCTTGTTTTTACAGTGTTGACTTAATTAATTTGTTTTACTAATATTTTTTTTCTCGTTTAAAGTGAGCGGAATTCCAATTTTAGATCCTTCAGATCCTGAATTTGACAAAGATATTGCTTCATCCTTTTCAAAGAAATAAGAAGTAAAGGTTTAAATATCCCTTTGAATTTTGATTCTTCAAGTCGGGATTATAATCCCACTTCAATCGTAAAATTTTTGACTACTGTGGGTAATTTAATGGCCAAAGGAAATGCCATGGTAAGAAGTAATGTAAATATGGGGGATAATTCTTAGGATAATATAACAGATAAACCTATTGAGGATAAGAGCAACAAGGAGAATTTGAATCAAAGAGTAATTGGGTCAGTAATGGATCCCTTGGGAAATATTCCAGTTCTTGAAAATGCAAAATTTATAAAACCTTTTTTTAGCCAATTTTTTTTAGCCAAAAGAAGGGTAAAAACATTGCTAGGCTGGTCAGACTCGCAGGTGATAGATGCAGTACCGCTTAGAGTAACAGGGCCATTGCTTATTTTTTTGAGGATAAAGATTCCTCCAATATTATAAATTTAGAGGAACTTGAAAAGGAAATGACACAGGCATATTTACCAGGAAAGACAGCTTGAAAGAAATTCAAAGATTTAGCTGAATTGAGGCAATCATCCAATGAAACAGTGTATCAATTCTATAAGAGGGTGAAGATTGCCAGAAAACCATATCGATTTGGATGTGGCGGATCAGTAGGTTTTCTGATAGTATAAGCCTGGATTGTTTTATTGAAGGCTCGAGACTAAATATTAAGAAATATTTATTAGAACACCAGGATGATTATAATTCCCTCTTTGAAGCGCATAAGATAGCGCAGCGTTTTGAAGCTATTACAAATGCAATTGGTGAAGAAAGGCAGGAATTTTTATCAGCCGCTGTAGATACTGAATTTTGTTGGACGGGACAGAAGGAAGGACTCCGTCAGAACTGAGCTGACGTAAAACAAGACCAGGGGAGGGGGAGATATTTTAGTGCAGGAGGTAGGGGTCAAATTAGGAACATAGGTAGAAATTTTAGGGAAAAAAATAGTTATAGGAACTCAAATTTGAGTAAAACCTATGGTGATGTGTCCCCTCGAGATAAAAGTGTTGTTCCCGTCAATAGACAGTGTTACAACTGTCAGATCTTCAATCACTTAGCGGCTGAGTGCCCGAGTAGATTATGCAACAGTTGTGGGAAAAGGGGACATAGTGCCAAGTTTTAAGCGGAATTACAAGTATGAGAGGGGTGCCTGTTTTGTGTTTGGTAGTTTGGATCATAGAGCCTATGAATGTATGAATCGTTTTCAAGCTCAATCGTCTGGAGCCCCCCTGTGAAGCTGGGCATGCTATAGGAAAACTAGTAGGCCATATTGACCAAGAGGGGGCGATATCTGGCAAAATTGAAAATTCCCCTCTTTGCGAGTATTTTTGTTATATGGGGTGAGGTTAAACTTAGTACCCTATCATGAAAAAAGTTATTGTGAATAGTATTGAGTGTCAAGCTTTCGTAGACCCTGGTTGTCATATATTTTTGATGGATAAAAGACTTTTTGAGATATTTGACAAACAAAAGGTGAAAGCTGAGCCGTCTTTGGCTAGAATAAAACCCATTGGTAGAAACTCAAAGGCAATTCCTACTTCATTAAAAGTAGCTTCGGATGTTACAATTTTTGGAGGAAATAATTCACGAAAACTTTCTTGGGAATTTTTGGTGGTCCCAGCCTTAGGCTTTGATGTTATTCTTGGCTGGGATATACTCCGAGAAATAGGCTCAAATCTTGATTTCCGGACTAATACATTGACTTTCATGAATGATAAGAATGATAAGTTGATTAATCTGTCATTATTAGGAAGTATAGTAATGCCCAAGAAAATAATTGTAGACCCATTATTAATAAAAGCGAGTAGAAGTTCTTTTTAGGTCAAAAGAAGGGTTACCTTTACCTGATGGGATAACGGTCATTACAGAACCTGCTGATAAATGTTCTGAATTTTTTTATGCGGCCTCTGTAATAGTTGTAGAGGATAAGGGGATAATTTTTATTTTTAAATATAGTGAAAGCCCTTTAAAGTTGAACCGACGAGAGGTAATTGGCAGTTTTATTGAAGTGTCCAATGATGTAATTACAGCCTACAGAGCTGAAATTATTAATAATGAGGGAAGGGTTGATGAATTTGAAGATAGGACAAATATGGAAAACCCTTGGACGGATGCAAACTTTTTAGAGAAATTTGACCTAGAACATTTAAATCGAAAACCTGAATTGTGTGAAAAATTTTAAGATTTGCTTAAAAAGTATAAAACCATATTTTAGGTCCATGCATATATAGGTCAGAATAGACTGATGGAGTTTAACGTAGATATTGACAAAAGTATACCACCACCTAAACCCAAGTCCTTTAATTTACCACTCAAAACGCAGGAGGTTTTGCAACAGTATATTTATGCTATGACAAAAGCAGGTATTATAAAACCCCATAGAAGTGAATATTGTTGCCCTATATTTGTTATTGCAAAAACCTCAGGGGGAAAAATACCCCCTAATCAGGAGTGGACCATGGAGAATACGAGGGTTATCTATGATTGCCGGGAGATTAATAAATTAGTCAAGGACAGTGCCTGGCCCATTAGGAGGATCCAGGATGTGCTGAACCAACTTAGCTCAAAAAGAAATTTTAGCATTCTTGATTTAAAACATACGTTTTTAATGTATCATTGACAAAGGAAAGCCAACAGTATAACTCATTTAGCGGACCAGATGGTGTACAATATGTGTATCGTAAACTACCTCAAGGTAGTATTGTGAGCCCTAAGGCGTTTTGTCAATGAGCTTCAATTCTATTTCAGTAGGAAATTTTTCATTCTATTATTTCGATGTACATTGATGATTTGGTTGTGGCATCCAAGGGAGATGAAAGTGAGCATCTTCGAGATTTAGAGAAGGTCTTTTCCAGATTGTTGGAGTGTGACGTGAAGATAGGTGTAAAAAAATGCAAGTTTTTTGTAGAGAATTTCGAGCTACTTGGTTTTTCTGTTTCTTCTCGAGGTATTTCACCTCTAGCTAATAAACTTGACAGTATCATATGGTACTTGACAGTACCAGTTGAACAGCTTCATTGGCTTGGTCAACTGGTATAGAATATTTACTTTAATTTTTGGGAGTTAATTTACCCTTTGAATAAGCTTTTGAGGAAAGGAGTTCTGTTTGAATGGGGCCCTGAGCAGGAAGAAAGTTTTTAAAGTTAAAACAGGAATTAAGTAATACAGAAACAATATTTTTGTCATTCCCAGATTACTCAAAAATCTTTTATATTGCAGTCGAGACAAGTGCCTTTGCTTGCGGAGCATTGCTCATGCAAAAAGATGATCTTGGTCGATTTAGACTTATATCAACTTTCAGTAAAGTCCTCTCTTTAAATTTTGGGAAAATGGATAATATGTCAAGAGAATTGTATGGTGTTGTCCAAGCAGTCAAGTACTTTGAGTACTATATTTGGGGTAGAGAGACACATTTCTTAATTGATTGTAAAGCTCTAACTTACTTAAGAAGGAGTAAAGATCATTCCTCTAAGCTATATAGAATAGCTTTAATCTTAGATAACGAGTTATTCCATTGGTCACATTTGCCTGGAAAATATCACCCTGCGGATTTACTATCGCGTCCGGAGATAATTGAGGAATGTCGCCCATTAAATTTTACAGAAGAAGAAGCAGAATTTGTAGCAGCTGGTGTTGAAATAGACTATTAAGGTTTGGAATTGTCAGAGGTAGCAAAACTTCAAAGGAAAGATCCCGAATTACAGAAGGTCATTAAGCACCTTGAGTCGATAACTGAGAATTTATTAGGAGCCAAGGTAATGAGGCGTTGTGTCGAGAGAGATGAGGCTGGTGAAGGGGCGGACGACGGTCGACCGACGGACCAGCGGTTAACGGGCTCAGAGGATCCTGGGAAAGGAATGTCTGAGCGGTTAACGGGTTCAGAGGATCCTGGGAAAGGAAGGTCTGAGCTCCCATGGGCCAAGAGAGAGGTAGGCGGTGGAGCACCGAACCTCGAAAACCCTGCAGGTTTCGTACCATGGAAAAGAGCGTGCCAGGAGTCAACACGGCGGAAAAGAGTTCTATGCCAGAGAGAAAAATAGTCGACAGGGTGGAAAAGAGTTCCGTGCCAGAAGTCGACAGGGCGGAAAAGAGTTCCGTGCCAGAGAGAAAAATAGTCGACAGGGCGGAAAAGAGTTCCGTGCCAGAAGTCGACAGGGCGGAAAAGAGTTCCGTACCAAGGGGAGTGACAGATAACAATTTTGTGTCTTGGCTGTTGAAAATTTTTGACGGCTTGCTTCAGAAGGAAGGTGTTCTTTATTGTTATCCGCTAGGAGGCGTTGACAAGGACAAAGGGTATCCTAGAACAGCTAAAATAGTCTTGCCAAGTGTCCTAGTAGATTCGAAAATAAAACTGGCTCATGATCACTTACTCATTGGTGGTCACATGTCTATGGAGAAGACATTAGATCGAGTGAGCCGTATCTTTGTATTTGATAGAATGGGTGCAAAAGTTCGAGAGTATTGCGTGTACTGTAATTTGTGCTTGCGTAGGAAAAAAATGCATCAGAACGTCAAACCTACGTTAGGAAAAAATGAAGAGCCGAAAGACCCATTCCGTGTGTTTTCGGTGGACTCTGCTGGTCCCATGGGGGGCGCATTATGTGGGCCTACTGTAAACGGAAATTTTCATGTTTTAGTTGGCGTTGACCATTTTTCAAAATTTTGTATCCTGAAAGCTGTGCCGAAGATAACAGCAGAAGCTATGTGTAATTTTCTTTGCGAGTCAGTGACAGCATACTTTGGTCTTTTTGAAGTTTTGATCACTGATTCCCATCAGTCTTTCCGTTCAAATCTCATTTCACAGATGTGTGAAAAATTAAAAATTAAACATCATTTTTCGTCAAGTTATAATCCTCAATCGAATGGGTTATGTGAGAATCGTGTGAAGGTAACAAAATCCGTATTAAAAGCTTATTGTCAGGATCATCCCAATTCTTGGGATACTTATTTGCCTTTCGTTCAGAATGTGTTAAATTCTACTATTTCTTCCACAACTAAATATTCACCACATCACGTAATTTTTGGTAGGCAGCCTCTTTCATTTTTGGATATTCAACTACCATTGCCTTCAATTGACTATTTTAACAATTATGAGAATTATATGGTTAACTTAGTTAAGAATTTATTCACGATTTGCAGGATTTATGATGAACAAATAGGAAAACAGAGAAAATCTCAAAGATTACAATATAATAAAAATGCTTAAGTACTACCAGTTTTTCGAGAAGGGGACTTAGTTTATGTCCAAGATAAAGCTCAGAATTGTACCATTGAAGAAATATTGACGAAAATATTTGTTATGGGTTGTGATAGAAAAATTAATATTTGAATTAAAAGTATTCTTATTAAGCAAAGACAAAACCCAGCGTTCTCAATAAGTCAAATCTGAAGGGCATAGGTTGATTTCCCTATTTCTTAATTCTTATACTTGAACCGGATGCCGTAATACATCTAATATGCACGATAATAGAATTGTATTTTAATGCTGATATGGACTATCTTTGAATTATTTCATTTAATTTAATCCGTTAAAAGTTACGAGGAATTAAGAATTATGGAACTAGAAATACTGACGTCTCAGAGCTTTGTTTCCGCGGCGCAATTAGATCTTGCTTAAGAGATACGAATTCTTATAGGCTAGAAGGGGTTAGAAACTCTTTCTAAGCTGTGGCGATGACAACGTTTGGTGCTTGTAGGGATGAAAAAGCGTGGCCTCTTCTTCTCGGACTATCTGGAGATCAGATTCCTTTGGGAGCATTTACCTTGGAGACTTACGAACTAGTTACCTATTATTGGACTAGACGCAGACATATAAATGAAATAAACACAGATAAAAAGACAATAGATTTATTGAACTTACATGCTTAGTCGCAGAGGAACGGGTCACTTCTATGACAATAACGGTGACCAAAATACAATAATTTTGCCTGAATCTCTCTAGGTCTGGTGTATCGATTGTTTCAGATCTCACTTCAGATTAAAATTAAAAAACACATTTACCCCACTCCAAAACGCAGTTCTTTTGTCCTGCGCTGTAAGGACTGCCGGCCATTGGCCCAAGAGGACCAAGGATGTAAATCTCGTCCAATGGATTCTTTAAGATTTTTTAGATGACTCAGGCGTTCACACGATTTTTTGCCATTTAAACTTCCTTAGGAATATCGTACTTAGCATTTTTCTTGCTACTAATTATGTTAGCGAAATTCGAACGACTAGCGTCGTTGTTCGACTGAAGCTAGAATGCAATTTATCTTTTTGCTGATTAAAATTTTTAGACTCTAGGAAGCGGTATTTGAACTCAATTAGGGGACGTTTAATTTCTGCCCGAATCATCTTCGGAAGGAAAGAATCTTATATTTTAAATATATGGTATTCTACTGCTGGTGCACATCACCCTTCCCATGAAATAATGACGTCCCGTCATTAGTAACTGCCCATTAGGAGTGCTTAAAAATTTTCAATTATTTTTCTTATTTTATTGTACATCCCTATCTAAAATTCATCTAACGGACTAAGATTATTTATGGTTCTAGGTTAGCTACTATACTAAAGATTTTTTTTTTTATATCTAACACTGATTACTTTTACATTTCCAATAAAGTTGGGGCTATTCTCCTTTTACATTAGTTTTTTATTGCTGTCTATAAGACGTACTACATACTATCTACACTACGTTAAATGAATAACATGATAATATTACACCAAATTCCACTTGTGGTACATACATGAATGATTTATAATATACAATATTTGGTTCATCATATTCACTGATAACATTAAAACACTTTCACTATTGGGATGTTTCAATTGTCAAAGTTATTAGGAAGTAACACGTGTAACTTCACATCTATTCATCACCTTTCGTGTCCTTAGTGTACTACACCCTTCTGTTGTAAATTACTGTCCTTCACTCGTTTTGTCCTGGCAAAAATTTTGAAGCACTTACGTTATGGTTTCTTCATGGAACAGTTCGCGTCTAGTTGTCTTTACACTGTAAGTTTTCCCTAATAGTCAACTGGGAAATGACCGTTAAATATCGTTCTAATAGTCAACTGAGAAATGATTCTTCCCACTACAGGTGTTGGTGTTTTTCTTCTCAGCATGTCATTTTTAGGATTTTTGAGGCACATAGAGAATGTATTCTTGCGTAAAATTGTTCATTTGCGCCTTTTGAAACGGGTTGTCGTCATACTATGGTGACTCTTTTAATATATTGTCTTTAGATTCAACTTCAAACATCTTCAAATATCATTTAACTTTAGCTGTCGTTAAATATCGTGTGCTGATCGATGGGGTTCTCAGAGTTAAACTTCAAATTGTCTTTAATTTCTGCTTCAAGTATCTTCAGATGTCTTTAAGTATCTTTCAACTTCGAATATCGTTAAATATCGCCTATCTTGTACTTCTCGATGGTGTTCTCAGAATTAAAGTTCAAATTGTCTTTAATTTCTGCTTCAAATATCTTCAAATGTCTTTAAGTGTCATTTAACTTTAAATATTGTTTAATATCGTTTAGCTTCAAATATCATCACTATACTGTCAAGTTATTCTGGGGTCCATAGTGAGTAATAACAGTGATATCTACGTATTTATATCTTATACTGACCGATGGGTTTCTCAGCTTTTATGCGATTATATAGTTCGTTAAAGCACTTGATACTGAGGTTCAAATATAGCGTTACCTGATACATAATCTGGTTCATAGTCGAAGAAACGACGATCGAAGGTAACGGTTGTTTTCGTAGACGAAGCTGGGATGGAAATTGCCTGGAGTTATGGTGACTACTCTTCGTTGGTTGAGATATGATGAAAATAGATGCTATTGGGTTGTATCTGTACTGGGAAGCTCATTGTAATCCTCATTAACCAATTCGCCATTTACTTCCTGTAATAAAAATAACGCGGCAGAATCACACGTTCTTTAAAGTAAACACTCATAGTACAAATAGGTCACGTATTAATTGGGTATATTAATTTCTAAGCTATGAGACAGGATTAAATAAATACACTAATATTAGTACTCACAATGAAAATTTTAAAATTTAAAACAGAGAAGTCTTCAAATTTGATTTGAGAACGGAAATATCGATATTAAATAAACATAATTTACCCTACATTATTAAGTTTGAGGTCTACTTTTACAATATTTTTCATGCCTGCATTGTTCACGCAAGTCCGTGCTGTATAAGAAACGCATGTTGCAGCGTCATAACCACACAGTTTTACGAAAACAGTACTACAATGAGGGAACAAGACATAACAAGGACTAGTGGAGAACTCTATACCCACTAGTTTTCTGATGTCTTCCCTATTTCTTGGCTTAGACGTTCTCATGGGGTTCCAGGTTTAACGGCAGAAATGCAGAGGTTCTTAGTCTCAGGATTTTTCTGTAATTACAAGTCAACATTGGTGCCTCATATTCGTCTTTCGAATGAGGTAATTAGATGCAGGGTTCCAAGCTTGCCCGCGTAGATTCCAGTTGATGCTTGGCAAAAAATATAAGCATAATGAAGAACTGACATCAATATCTTTTTTAGAAGGCTAGTGTTTGGGCAAATCCATCAGAACTAAATAAATAAATATTATATTAAAGTCTCATTAGAATCCGTTAAGCGAGAAACACCTTCACATTAAAAAGGAAGTCCATGTGGGTTTTACTTAGTCGCCATTGGACATACACATGGTTTCAATCTATGTATCTTAACCGATCAAATGGTTTTAAAATTTTACATATTATTTTTGATATATAATTTCACATCCGTTGTGAGATTCTACATATAAACGTACCAATAGGTTGTTTGGTTATAGTTACCAATAGTTGGCTATTTGTACATATTGCTTGAATAAGAAACATTATATTTTTTGAGTAGGAAACGCATGAATAAGCAAACTTTCTGCACATAATTACACTGGTAGGCCTAAAATAAAATATTTAATATAAATAGACGCTTCTGTGCTGGTAATTTCTTTTTTTTTTGATAATATCCATCTTGGTTAGGACATGGGTCGATTTTTCATAGAAAATCCGAGGGGACCGCCAAAACCCAACAATTAAAAGCTACATTGGCTTTGAGTTTCTCCCCAGGCTTCCCACAAAACGTGGTCCATCTATTTGGACTTAACTACACAACTTAATACTGAGTAGGTGATGGTCTCCATAGTTCATTTGTAGAATATAATTCGAATTCTATGGAGAAGTAAAGGAACGTATCCCCTTTAAACTCAAATAGGCTGCTGGGGCTGGGTGAGCGTCCGAAATCGTCTAGTCCCTATGCTCCTCTGTACACCCGGCGTCTAGTGGCCAAGTATAACACCCACCCATAGAGACCAGACGGCATTGTCCTTGAAAACATGGTCTGTGGGGGAGACTGAACATGCACTCCCCAGGATATCAGGTCCGCTATTGACCACAATCACTTGGTTCACTATATGTTGTCCATCTGATTAAGTCGCGTTCAAAGGGGCATAGTTGATTTTCATAAGGGATTTGAAATTTTCTTTACATTAATTATGGATCTTTCCATCTGTCAGGTTTTTTAACAGTTCTACCTGACTGTGTCGGGTTTTTATCCGCGGGTTCTTGCGGTTTTCTCTATTTCGTGGTTTCTATTGAAAAAAGATAATTTTATTTGTATTTCTTTTTAAAAAATTAATTCCCTGTTAATATACTTTTTTTCAAGGTTTAGGCTTCTGAGGTTGGCCTAGATTTCCCTATTTCTTTAGCTACTATATGGTCTGATTCGACTTCAGATTCTTCAGAACTGGTTGCCGACGAATCTGAATTGGAACTTGTAGGGATAGTACTTTTCGTGGTATCATCTGCCAGTCCCTCGTAAATTTCAACTCCTCTGGAAGTAGAAGGTTTACTCCCTAAGTCTTCGTTTTGAGTCCTCAACCCGGGGGATTTTAAAGATTCTTGAGAGCTTTGGGAGAACTCAATCGTTTTTGCGGGGTTCCTCCATTGTTTGAAGGCCATGTCTTCAGGGGGATGGGGCATTCTTTGCACAAAGGTTTCCCTCCATGAAGTCCACTTTTTAGGTTTGACCTTGGACACAGTTATATCATGATGTTGACCTTGCTGGTCATCCTTGGGATTTTTATTCCCGGGCAATGTACTTTGACTCTTTTTTATGGGGAAATTAATGAAATACGTAGCTTCTCGCAGGTTTGTTTTAATTAAATCTTTGAGAGTAGTTTTCTTTACAGCAATACCGGGGGTTTCTACAGCTCTGTTTAATTCTTCCTGTAAAGACAGGGGCCTTTCTATTGGTGGTGCAGGGGAAACCACTTTCCCTGGAATGCTTGTGGGGGGCTTGTGGTTAAAAGTCCATCGTAGAAGAATAGGATATTTGGAGATATTGTATAATCTAAACCTCCTGCACCTGCCGATGAATAAATTTTCGGGCTTTTTGGCATTATTATTCTTACTGGTATTAGGGTTTTTTTTTCTGTTATAACTAGATTTTCTATTGTTAAAAATTCTTCAAAGTTTTGTTCATCACTTTCATTTTCAAAATAATCTGGTTTAAAATTGAAAGGTTTTAGCTCTGCCAATCTTGACCTAGGGGGCTCATTTTCTGAATCTGACGAATCAGTAGAAGAAGGATGTGACACCCATCTCTCGGGAAATTTGGCTCTCTTTATTTTGCTAACATGCGCCTTGTAAGTTCTTCCACTATCGGGGTTTTCCATTTTAAAGGTATATTCATCATCGTACTTTTTGACTATTCTGTACGGCCCAGAACATTTGTTGGAAAGTTTTTTTCCTTCTGTTTTTGCCTCGTTCTTTAGGTAAACGAAGTCTCATACTTTGAAATCTATATTCCCCTTAACTTTGGGTTGGTTTCTTAGTTCTTGGTTTATTTTACATTTTTCCAACTCTTGGCTAACTATTTTATAAGTTTTCCCCATCCTATTTATGAATTCTTGTTTATAATCTTCGGAGTCATTATAATAATGCCGAGACTCAATAATATCTTTGAATGGGACTCTAAAATATCGACCAAAATGTAAATCAAATTGATTGTCTTTGGTTGCTTCGGAATAAGCAGTGTTGATTACGTTAGTTAAGTAAGGTAAAAATTTATCCCAGTCGCTCCTATTGTCTTTCGTATAAATACTTAGAACGTTAGAAAATATTTTATGACTGTTTTCTATTTTCCATTAGCTTGTAGATGGTAAGGCGCTGTAACCATTTTATCTATATTAAGAAAACTCATTAAATCTTTTGTTACTTTTGCAACAAAATTGCTCCCGTTGTCACTCAAAATTTTATTAAGGAACCCAAATTGTAAAAATAATTTTGCAAGCGCCCTAGTTGTGGCATAAGCACCTTGATTTTTTAATGCTTTTGCAAAAATAAATCCGGAAAAATGATCTATAACTGAAAGAATACAAGTATTACTTCTGATAGAAACAGGTAAGCCTTCACTTGTCCCGTATAGGTCAAATGAGATAATATCGAAGGGGTACTTCGCTACCGGGACCCTTCCGATTGGAGGATTTGGGAAAACTGGGGGGATTTTTCTCAAATTACATGCTTCGCATGTACTTACAAATTCTTTAAGTTTTGTCAGTGCCGATTGTACGTAAAAGTATTGTTTTAACTTATGGAACGTTTTCATAACTGTTAAATGTCCACCTGTGTCCGAATGAAAATATTGAAATACAGGCCCTATCAATTTTTGTTGTAAAACAGGTCTTATCGAGGTTTGGTTTCTATTTGTCTCAGCAGTCACAATTCTACACAGTATTTCTTCATCAAGGTCGTAGTAAAAATTTTCTATCTCTTTTCTAAGAGTTTTGAATTTATCCGGTAACGCTTTATCATTTACAAAATAATCAATTAATGCTACACAAACTTCGTCCTTTTTTTGCTTTCTTTTTATATTTTCCAAAGACAAGGGACAATAGTTAATCTTATTTTCTTTTACTGCGTCTTTGACTTTGTTTTTCTTACATCCATGTTTTCTTTTAGCATTAATAGCATTAACTTCATTTTCTTCAGTTTCCGACGGATTATTTTCTGGATATCTACTCAAAAAGTCGCAAGCTGCGTTTTGTTTTCCCTTTAAATGTTCAAATTCATAGTCTAGGTCTTGGATTGCTCAGTGTGTTGCTCAGTGTTTTCCCCCACGCATATAATATCATCAACAAAATGAATTATATTCTTTAATCCTCTTAACAGGTGCAATAGGGGTCTACATAACGCGCTTGAACTTGTTTTAAGCCCAAATGGCACCCTTAAGTATTCATAAGATCCATATTCAGATGCTGAAAATGCAGTTTTATGAACATCCTTTTCGGCTATTTTCACTTGGTGGTAGCCTTGGGTATGGTCCAAAGAAGTGTAGATTAAGTTTTTGCATGAAATTGAGTCAATAGTTTCGTCTATTCATGGTAAAGGAAATTTATTGCTACCTACTTGTTTGTTGAGAGCCCTATAATCTACTAAGAGTCTAAGGTTTTCATTCTTTTTTGTTACTAGGATCACTGGTGCACTATACGGACTTATACTTGGGCGTATAATTTCGTTTCTTCTAATTCATGGATTTTATTTTTAACCACTCTTTATGCTTATATGGCACACGATATGGTTGTTTTGCTACGGGATTACCAGTCGTTAAAATTGAATATTAGTAAAATTGAATTAACCCGATATCATCTTCATATTCAGAGAAAACATACTTAAATTTCCATAATAATTAGCATAATTTTTTCTTATTTTCCGATTTCGTAATATTATCAAAATTGGATTTGTTTAAAAATTTCGATTTAGTAAGACGATATTCATTACTTTAAGTTTTAATGCCATTAACTAAGTTTGTCTTAAAAGTTTCCCATTTATTTCTATCATTTTCTGTTATAACTTCGATTTTGACTAAAGCAGTCACATTTTTATTTGTAATTGTATCATTTTCATGGTTATTGGTTACCCAAATAAAACCTTCCCCTTTGTTGAAAGATATAATCTGTTCCTCGCATAACAGATTTTCAGGTATTTCAGATGGTGTCGCAAATCATATTTCTGATTTGCTAACAACGGGCTCGATCATTTGGGATATTTGAATTTTTTGCAGCGTTTTGGGAGGAATTTTGGTTTTCTTTATCTAAAATCCATAATATTTTTCTTCATTTTCATTGTTTATTAAATTCATAGTGGCGCTATGCTGCGCCATTTTGGCATCTTGCGGCGTCACGTTGGGCTTTATTATGTTCATCCATAATTCCGCTATTTTCTTAATTTCATTTGATCTGTACTGTCGCATATTTCCTATTTTTATTTTCGCAGCTTCAATACTGATATTATTCAAATATACTTCATTTCTGAAATATCTATTAGGGTAATTGAATAAATTTTCAATTATGCCATGTCTTTGCGAGACATGAGGTTCAAAATACTTCGACATTATACCATTATAAATTTTGTTTACTGTTATATTATCTTCGTAACCTCTGTTACGATTTCTTAAGGTAGAAATTTCTTCCCCTACCTTAGCTGGGTATACGAGCTTCTCGTTGGCTACGTCTAATAGTGTTCCATCACAACTTAGGAAATTTGCCCCTATAATAGCTTCATATGGGAGATTATCAAATATAATAAAATTCGTCATGAACGTTCTATTGTCTCTTTTTAAGTTTAGGCAAATTGACCCTTTTGCATTTAATTTATGACCTGTCACGCTTGTTAAATTGGGATTATTAGGGTTCCTCTGTCGTTTAATATGCGGAGGCAAGCTATTAAATGCGCAAGAGTTTATGATATTTACAGTGGGTCCGCTGTCAACTAAGGCCGTAAAGTATACGTTTTCTACACAAAAATCATTAAATATAGGTAACTTGTTAATAATATCACTACAAGAAGGCACTAATATTGTCTTGGACCTTTTAAATGTTCTTGGCACCCTCTGGGTCCAACTTATGTTTCTGAGGAGCCTGAACCGTGTTCCTGGGGATTTATTTCATTTGTCAATGCCTTTAATAGATATTCCGGCGTATTAGGTTCTGTAGGCATATTTAAATGATTTAAGTCTGTCTGTTTTCTCCATGTATTATTATGGTAACGTGGATGTCTCGTGTCAGTGCCGTTTGCTGGCGTTGACTGCCAATACCGTTGGTTTACAAATTTTTATTTCTTGTTGGCAAATTTTCGTGATTTCTATATGGCATTCTTGAATTATATTGGCCTTGGCGAGTATTTGGGTTTTCAAACCGATAATTAATTTGTCTTTTGGGGAGAGGGTTATACAAATTGGGTTGGTACGCATTATAAGGTACTGATTGGCGCGATCCCCCATGGCTATAGCCTACTGCACGACCGGTGCTAAAGTTTAAATGTTTAAACTAACCGGTTTAAACATTTATTTGTGTTGTTTTTTTTTGCTATTGGCATTAGGAAAATATCATAGGACTAATAAGCTAGTGGATGATTTTAGAAAAAAGATTCAGGTTGGATATTCTGAAATTGTGACAAATAGGGAAAATTTTTAACGGACAACTCTACGTTAGCTGTATTCAACTTTTTGTGATCATGCTGTGCTTTTTCCAGTTGGTGTTTTTAGTCTGCTAAATTGCCAGGATGTTAGGCGCCTGTGCTCGTATTACTTTCGATATCTTAATTTCCTTTTTTATTTGCCTTCACGTACTTGGGACCGAAAACTGATTCATAATTATAGCGCATCTGATGTGACAAATAAGCTTGAGTTACTTCACGTTAAGTTACTAAAGTCAGCCCCTGGCAAGCTCGTGCCGCACCACGGGCTCATCCGTCTTTTCGTTCATTTGTAGAGTTTTCGTATTTTTGTATTTGTCTTTTTTCCTTTCTTTTTTCTTTGTACCCTGCTTTTCTCCTGTGTTTATTAGCGGGTTATATATAAATTATTATTATTATATTTTTGTAAAAGAGATACCGCCACTTAGTTCGGGAGTTGTTTTTTTATTATTACTAAAGGCTACGAAAACTTTTTCGAAATAAATTATTCTGATACTTCTGAGAGAGAGAGAGTATTTTTTTTGATGCTTTAATGCATTGGGATACACTGCATTAAATAATTAATTACACGATTTGTATGGGTATTTGAAGAAAAAAAGAAGTTCTGATGATATATAGTGCTCAAGGATAATAGAAATACCTGATTATTATTGTCATTTCAGGACACCTTTGAAATTCAAAAGGATAGTATGTTACCTGGACAAAAAGTCTTAATAGTTGATGATCTGTTGGCTACTGGAGGTAATCAAGTTTTGATAGAAATACCATATTATGATAACTGACTTTATAAAGTGTGCTTTTGTTTTATGCTCCTTCTCCTTTAAGCACAATCAGTGCTCCCACTCACAAATATGAAATAATCCCAAATCGTAGCTTAAAACTTGGGAGATTCTTGGAGACATCCGACAGTTTATAATTCTTTGTTCCTGTGTTGTTTTATAATCACTTTTCTGTGAATAGACAGCATGGTGGAGGAGTGCATCTGGGACTTTGACGATAAATCACATCAGTCCAGTTTTTTGTTAAGAAAAAAGTCATCAGTGATAATTTATTGCCTCCACCCCCCCCCTAGGCCTGGGCCTATTGGTAAATCCATGCCTGTCTGTAGTACATTATAACTAACTAACTGTATTTCCTTTTTTATAAAGTATTTCCTCATTTATTTTATAAAACTTTTAAAAACAAATAATCTTTAAAAAGTTCTCCCCAGATGTAAAATAGCCATTGTATTTTTTATTTAAAATTATTTGAAAGATTAGATTGGGATTATTAACTTACCCGTCGGGTGTTGTTGGATAATTAATATCCAGAAAATGGGAATAATGTGAACCGAAGCAACTGACAAGTGTTCATCTGTTTCTAATTTCAGTGAGCACGATAAGTATTAAGAGAGGCTTGGGGGGGGGCAACGGCTATTATACCTTAAAACCTTCGTAAGACTTTACTCAACAACTTCCTAAAGCTTCTTGGCTACCGGATGAATAGGGTAGCAATGCATACAGGACAGATCTACATTCGAATTTTAATGCATAGATTAATAACCTGGGAGGGGGGCGGGATGAGTTTTCACCGTTGAAAAAGGAAATAAGTTATTTTTTTGGATATTTTGTCACCTTGTGAATAGTGGATTTTCAGTATGTCATAAACCCACAAATAACTACCATTTCTATCGTTTACGTCAAATCAAAATCCAGATTAAAAAAGGGTAATTATTTCAGGGATTTGAAATAAACTTCACAAAAATACATGGATAATGAAATATTTTTCATTAAAGATATTTTTAATTGTGGAAGGGTATCCTGAATAAATAACTAAAAGTGAACCAAGGATTGCAGAAGGAGGTGAAATAGCTAAAAATAATAATTAAAATTACATATATCTACCACCCGTCCCTTGCATTACAAAAGTTTAAGAGGAGGACTAAAAAATACATTTTAAAATTTGCTTTTAAAAATGTATGGAATCTTTACTGACAACTCGAAATTACGTAATACCAAAAAAACATATGAACAGAGTGTGTACAAAAAAGAACTGTTTTTCTTGCAGAAAATTTTATTGTTGTAGAACCAACATTAGAAGAAGATTCTAACAACATAAAACAGCAATAGATTCCTCAATAGGTTGCTGACTAAAGAGGATGGAGACGAAGATTATGCCCATCAATCAAAGGAGGTAAGAGATTGAGCTCACCTGGGTTAGGATCTCACCTTCGGCTCTTCACTTATATAGATTGAAAGCTCTTGCGTGGCTAACTTCAACAGAAGGTAACATGTCTACCTTTCTCTAGAATCTATCTATGAAGTCATTGTTGTAGATATGCTATTTGTGTCATTTAGCATCAGGGACTACACGTGTCATGTTTCCCCTGGAAGCATATTATTTATACTTTTAAACTATTGTGATTGAACCTGTTGTCTTGAAATCAGGATCCGATGTCGTAAAGGGTTATCTGACGGCATGTGGGATGTCAGGCTGACCTCTCACTGGTTTCTATCCTTCAATTTACACTAGGATCTAAAATTTGCAAGAAAATTATCCCTCTCCAAACCTTGTACGACCATCTGTTCTGCATGATGAGGCTAAACAAGAAGCAAAAAAACATGGGAGACGTGTTGCTCTTTACAAAACGTTGTCGCGAGTACTGTGAAAAAGATAATATCAAGCCATTGGTCCGCAGACTAACCGTCAATTGCTGTCATAATTAAATATATATTTTTTTAGGTAGTCTAAAGGCATCGTGTGAGTTAGTGCAACGACTGCAAGGAGAAGTTGTAGGCTCGGTTGTTGCCATAGAGCTGGAAGATCTCAAAGGCAGAGAAAAAATACCAACCGAAGTACATTGTCTATTCAAGTTCTGAGCATAATTTGTAATAAATTATTGACTTTAAGGATCTATATTTTTTACATCGGTCAAGATTGAGCCGCTAATGGTAATGATAGTATGCCGCTCTTCTTTGAAATGCGTATCATAGGCAGCGCAATATCGCTGCCTAAGTAAAGAGCAATGTGGACACAATGTTGTTGTTTTTTTTTTTTTTTTTTTTTTTTTTTTTTTTTTTTTTTAGACTAGGGCACTTTGTATCGAAGGAGTTGTCGTAGAAACTTCGAAAAGGGCTCATTCGATTGGAAATTGAAAGGGCTAGTGCCCTTTTTAATAGTCGAAAGGGATTGGAGGGCAACTAACACCCCTCCCAAACCCACCATTTCCCCAAACATGTCCAATCAAAATTTTGAGATAGCTATTTTGTTCAGCGTAGTTTAAAGGTCTGGAAATTATGTCTTTGAGGATGACAACCCCCTCCCTCCTCCACTGCTCTCAGGGTTTTAAGTTATGCCCTGGGGGTGTATAAGGTATATATAGAAATATTATCGTATACACTACGGAGGGCGCTCATTGGATTGGTAATCAGAAGCTCTAGTGCCCTTCTTAAGATTCAGAATGATCGGGGGGTAGATAGCCCCCCCCCCACACCTCGTATTTTTTCCAAAATGTATCTGATAGAAATTTTAAGATGGCCATTAGTTGTCTTAGAAACTTCGAAAAGAGCACATTCGATTGGAAATTGAAAGGGTTAGTGCCCTTTTTAATAGTCAAAAGTGATTGGAGGGCAACTAACCCACCTCCCACGCCCACTATTTCCCCAAACACATTCAATCAAAATTTTGAAATAGCCATTTTGTTCAACGTAGTTGAAATTTCCGGATATTATGTCTTTGAGGATGACAACCCCCCCACAGGCCTCAGGGTTGTAAGTTATGCCCTGGCGGCATATAAGGTTTATATAGAAAGAGTGATCGTATAAACGTTGGAGGGGCTCATTGGACTGGTAATTAGATTTCCTAGTGTCCCTTTTAAGATTCAGAGTGATTGGAGGCTTGATACCTCCCCCCCCCCCCACACACACACACCTCAAATTTTCCCGAAATTCATCTGATAGAAATTTGATATCATCATTTGTTGTCGTAGAAATTTCGAAAAACTGTCGTTCGATTGGAAAATTAAAGGCTAGTGTCCTTTTCATTAGTCATAAGTGATTGGAGGGCAACAAGCCCCCCTCCCCACGCCCGTCAATTCCCAAAGCGCGTCTAATCAAAATTTTGAAATAGCGAGTACTGTGAAAAAGATAATATCAAGCCATTGGTCCGCAGACTAACCGTCAATTGCTCTCATAATTAAATATATATTTTTTTAGGTAGTCTAAAGGCATCGTGTGAGTTAGTGCAACGACTGCAAGGAGAAGTTGTAGGCTCGGTTGTTGCCATAGAGCTGGAAGATCTCAAAGGCAGAGAAAAAATACCAACCGAAGTACATTGTCTATTCAAGTTCTGAGCATAATTTGTAATAAATTATTGACTTTAAGGATCTATATTTTTTACATCGGTCAAGATTGAGCCGCTAATGGTAATGATAGTATGCCGCTCTTCTTTGAAATGCGTATCATAGGCAGCGCAATATCGCTGCCTAAGTAAAGAGCAATGTGGACACAATGTTGTTTTTTTTTTTTTTTTTTTTTTTTTTTTTTTTTTTTTTTTTTTTAGACTAGGGCACTTTGTATCGAAGGAGTTGTCGTAGAAACTTCAAAAAGGGCTTATTCGATTGGAAATTGAAAGGGTTAGTGCCCTTTTTGATAGTCTAAAGGGATTGGAGGGTAACTAACACCCCTCCCAAACCCACCATTTCCCCAAACATGTCCAATCAAAATTTTGAGATAGCTATTTTGTTCAGCGTAGTTTAAAGGTCTGGAAATTATGTCTTTGAGGATGACAACCCCCTCCCTCCTCCACTGCTCTCAGGGTTTTAAGTTATGCCCTGGGGGTGTATAAGGTATATATAGAAATATTATCGTATACACTACGGAGGGCGCTCATTGGAGTGATAATCAGAAGCTCTAGTGCCCTTTTTAAGATTCAGAATGATCGGAGGGTGGATCCCCCCCACACCTCGTATTTTTCCGAAATGCATCTGATAGAAATTTTAGGATGGCCATTAGTTATCTTAGAAAGTTCAAAAAGAGCTCATTCAATTGAAAATTGAAAGGGGTAGTGCCCTTTTTAACAGTCGAAAGTGATTGGAGCGCAATTAACCCCACTCACACGCCAACTATTTCCCCAAACACATTCAATCAAAATTTTGAGATAGCCATTTTGTTCAACGTAATTGAAATTTCCGGAAATTATGTCTTTGAGGACGACAACCCCCCCACAGGCCTCAGGGTTGTAAGTTATGCCCTGGCGGCATATAAGGTTTATATAGAAAGAGTGATCGTATAAACGTTGGAGGGGCTCATTGGACTGGTAATTAGATTTCCTAGTGTCCCTTTTAAGATTCAGAGTGATTGGAGGCTTGATACCTCCCCCCCCCCACACACACACACACCTCAAATTTTCCCGAAATTCATCTGATAGAAATTTGATATCATCATTTGTTGTCGTAGAAATTTCGAAAAACTGTCGTTCGATTGGAAAATTAAAGGCTAGTGTCCTTTTCATTAGTCATAAGTGATTGGAGGGCAACAAGCCCCCCTCCCCACGCCCGTCAATTCCCAAAGTGCGTCTAATCAAAATTTTGAAATAGCCATTTTGTTCAGCGTAGTTAGACAAATTTTATGTTGGGGGTTTTTCAACGGGGGAATTTTCTATGGGCAGGGAAGTTTCCAAGGAGTGAACTTTTCAGGGGAAATTGTACACTGGGGGCATTTGCCAGAATTCTTATACAACATTCTTTATATATTTCTTGTTTTCTCTTTTCCGTCTCAATTTTACACGCGGAGTGGTTAAGAGTAATTGTCCAAGGTAAATTTTCACCCGGATTGAATTGTCTAGAGGATTACTTCGTGGAGGTGGGGCCAGATTTCCTGGCATTATTTAAAAAAAGCGATAAGAAATTAAATAAAAAAAACAAGTTTTTTCATCTGAAAGTATGGAGAAACATAGAAACTTAAAACGAAGAGAAATTATTACGTATATAGAGTGGATTGCCCCCTCAACCACACCTCGCTCTTTACGCTAAAGTTTGAATTGTGTCCCAATTCTTTAATAGTGACTCTTGAAACACAAGGGCCTTTTAATTAGAACAGTAAGACGCTTTTTTAAAAGTACTAAAAAAATTTAACGTAAAGAGCGAGGTGTTGAGGAGGGGACAGCTATTAAACTATCTTATACAATTAAAATATCTTAGAATGACTTTTGAGTCTCTCTTTAAATGTCACCCCGCAGCGACGTAACCCCTCCCCCCCACATCGTATTTTGTTGAAACTTTGAAGTATAAGAGTATTAAGGTGAAACTTTTAGAGAACGTTTAGGAGTAGTTTCAATTAACGAAAAAATTGTATGCGTGCAGGTTTTCAAAAGAGCATTTAAGTAATATCATAGGTAGCACCAATTTATAATTACTGAAAATATCGTTGAAACTTGTAAAGGAGCTACTTCGGTTCAAAATTAAAAGGTTTAATGCCCTTTTTAAGAGTAAAAAGAGATTGGAAGGCAAGAAGCCTTTTTCTCAAGCCCATTCATTTTCCAAACGCGTCCAGTTAAAATTTTGAGACAACCATTTGGTTAAGCATAGTAGAACGGTCCAGCAACTATGTCTTTAGGGATATTGGGCATGTCAACCTCCCAAAGTTATACAATTGGTCCATTATGCTTTCAAACTAAATTAAAAGGCATTGTATTTATGGTTGTTAATAAGACACCTCAGCAATATATCGAGAACAACTGGGGAATTAAGTTGTAACTTTTGGGGCTACTACTATTACTACTTCTGCTCTTGCAATTTAAATAAATAAACAGAGTGTAAATGTATCCAGGTTGTTACAGAGCATTGATAGAATCGTTTGGAAATGTTATTCAGTTTTATTTTTCAGGTCGACTTCAGGAGTTATAAAATTAAAAAAACAATGTTTGTGTCAGGATTAGAAATTGTAGAAAACGTTTCTCCAGCATATAAACATCAACCCAAGAATGGATTCTTATAGAAAAAAACTGAAAAGATATAAATATTATTTTTTCCATGAAAGAGACTATGTCAATAAAAAACGAACAGAAAAAACTTTTTCCACAAAACAAGTTTTTCAAAGAAAAGTAAAGAGCTCTATTTAGCCAAAACTGAGCAGAAATAAAGGCTGGGTGTGGGGGATGTTGAACTAACCAAAAGACAATATTTGCATCATGATACTACTGCTTCTACTCCTACAACTACTACTACTTCTATTATTATTATTACTGCTACTGCTACTACTACTACTCCTCATAGGCGCCCATAAAGGGGGGAGGGGCGCCAGCCCCCCCCCCCACCCCCTTGCTGAATGACGGTGTCATATATTTGTATTAATTTAAAAAAAAAAATTCCACAGAATAATTTTTCAAAGAAAAGTAAAGAACTCTATTAAAAATGGGCAGAAATAAAGTCAAATAATATTCCAAGCGTAAAACTACCGCAAACCACCATCAATAAATAAATGAAACTCAAAACGTACAGAAATTACAATAAAAAGCCGAGTCAAACTCAAAACGAGCTGAAATTAACATGAGTAGGGCTGATAACCCCCATGCCTTCTTAACACCATAACAAAATTTGCGCTTTACTGAAAACAAAATAGATTTTAGATGTTTTCACTTTTTTACTTTCATAAATAAAAAATTATCAAAACTTAAAGGAATAAATATCAGTATACGTCAATTAGACTGACAATCCACGGTTGCGTGTGGCTAAATAGAGCTCTTTACTTTTTTTTGAAAGACATGTTTTGTGGAAAAAGTGTTTTAAATTAATAACCATATAAATCGGTTGAGTGTCCTTTTAGAAGGAACATAAGATCCCCTTCTTGGAGCTATTGTTCCTAAAGTGCTCCACATTACAACTCTTTGCCACATGAGCCTTAACATTTGAACCACATAAATATTTCCAACGACTCACTTGATCTGATCGTTACGAACCTGTTGATATTCCGAGCAAGCATAAAATAGCAAGGTTAGGTGACGTTTTAGCTTCGATGAATCAATAGACTTAGCCAAAATATAACTTGAACTTTGTGTCCAGTATTTCAGTAACAGATGCATTCTTGTTTTCATTTAAGAAATTTCTACTTTGCTATTATTCTTTCAAGTTCTTTATCTATTTAACTTTAACTTAAAGGCAATGTTTTTTAAGGTTAATTACATCATCTTGTATATAAAGATGCAGTTTTTGACAAAAATGTCATTATGCTTTAATAATATGTTATTTTCAAAAAGTATGTATATATAAGAAACAGCTTTAAAATGTGGCCTTAAACATCTCTCTATGAAGTTTCAGTGCCCCACTAGTGGGAGACTTGCTCAAGATCGGGGACTGAAATGCTTCTGAAGGGGATTCCAATGGTGCACTTTTCGTTTCGACCTGACATCATTTTCGAGGGGTTTTAGGCTATTTTTGGAAATTTCCATAGATTAGTCTACCCAATAAATCTTAACATTTAAATTAATCGAGATAATAGTTGCCATTTGTGAATCAGCTTCATATAGCCATTAGCGATTCTTCCTCACTTTGACAGTTTCTTCCATAACAGAATTTTAAATTTTCAGTTACAGTTGACTAGGGTTCGTTCTTTATAGGTTCGTTATTTACTAGCTTCTCTCTCTTGTTCTCCGCTACTGATAAAATGCTCAGTTAATCATGTAATAATTTAGTTCTTTTGATGGCAAAGCATTTTGTCAAATAACAAACGGTTTCTTCTATTCTGTTCATAGATCTGCCAAGGCCAAAGTTTTATATAATAACACTTTATTTGATTGCATTAATATTTGAAATAAACAAACTAAATTAAAGTAAATATACACTCTAAGGTTACAAAGAATACAATCAATTAAGGATAAATTCAATAAAATAAAACGCCATATTCTCAATAAGAGATTCTTGATTGAATAATTCTACCAAACTGTTCAATTAATAAGCGCTATTAATTTACATACAATGAATGCAATTATTTACGAAGGTGCACTCTTACACGCTATCTTTCTAAATTGCTTCGCGACCTCTGGATGTGGCGATTCATTTAATTCCTATGATGAAGATAACAGAAATGTTACCTACTAAAAAAAAAACAATGTCGTCATTGAATAATTACATGTTTCAGCCGTAATGAATCATGCAATTCAGAGGATCGCAGCCCGAACTGTCAGTAAGATTATTGAGGGGTTATTTGCTGAACTTCCACATAAAATAATAGATTAGAAGGCCTGGGGTCAAAGACATCTCTCTAAACATATCCTCGCGTCGTCTCCCTCCGCTTACTTTGTTCCCTAGGGTCGGTAGCTTGGCCCTGGCAAATAACGGACTCGTGGTCCTCAACCTTTGTAATATTGAAATCCTGATGTCACATTTCCTGTTGTTTTGTAGTATTTATTCATGCTCATGGTTCCAAAATTGTTCTGCGTATATTTTTACGTTTCTACCTTGAATAGTTTAGCTATAAGCAGAAGAAATGCAGAAAGCCAGACATAAGAGCGATTTTATCTTTCTATATGACATTATGTTTTAATAGTATGTTATTTTCGAAAAGTATGTATATATAAACAGCTTTCAAACTTGCCCTTAAACATCTCTCTATGATTTTTCAGTGCCCAATAGTGGGACTGTTACTCAAGATCGTCCACATAAAAATATCATATTCTTCAGTCTGTCCAGACAAACAGGACACATCGTCTGAAAAAAAAACAACAAATTGATAAGCTATCTGATACATACGGACTACTTATACATACTAAGGAAGAAACAGATGCAATTAAGCAATCATTTGGTATTTGTTTATGAAACTTTACCTACTCATTTTATCAGGAAAACTATTTACATTCAAATTTAGTCAAACTGAGGCTCGGAAATGTAAAGAAAAAATCTTTTTGCCATAATGTTTCACTTTGTCTAGGATAGTTCAGGACGATCTCCCCTGATATACGGTAAGATAATCTACACCCTAGCCGCTAGAACCTAGCGTATGTACCAAGCAGGCAGCCAACTAACAAAGATTTTTTTTAGCCTGCAATACATTCCATATGCTGTTGTTTGAACATGTCTAATGCTCCGAAAATAACATTGTTATTTTTTCAACATTGTTCGTACGCATATCTGTTTTGAGGTAGGGGGCAGATTTTCGAAAAAATAAAAATTGGCAAGTAATATGGAAGAAATAAAAAATAGAGAAACAATCTTGAGAATCAGGCGCGGGAGCGGGGGAGGGTCGATCCAGAAATCTCATGTTGTTTTTTCTTGGTTAAATTTTGCCATGCTTATTAAAATTCAGTTATGTTCAAAGCAAACTTTGAACACCCGGAACTACAAATATATCACGAAGCATGCCAAATCTTTTTTTGTAGGGGGTTTCAGATTTTTTTGACGATAAAATAGCAGTTCTCTTTTTTTTTTTTAATTCGTTTGGTTCTCGTTCCGTATCAGGAGCGAATCTCCAGCATTTTTATTGGGGAGGGGAAAGAAGTGTCCATATCTGGATAGTCAAAGGGCATCGGATGCATAATATTTTTTCATCCACATTATTGGGGGAGGGGGGCAATTTCCCCCCTTGCCACCCCCAAATGACGCCCCTGTTCCGTATAGAATCTGTCACACTCCATAATTTACCTCGCGATATCACCAGGAATTCTCCGTTTACATCCACCAGTGCTCCTTGTTGCCATTAGCTTTTCGTCTGCCCCTTATTTCCTGCGTAATATTTGCCCATCTTAACGGTACAGAAGAGACAGCATAAAATTGAATTTAAAAAAATTAAATTCGAATTGAAAACGAATAGGAAGGAGGGCTCACCTGTTCTTTAATATCTTGCAGTTGTTGTTGCAGTTTCACAAATTCCGGATTATTTACATCACGACAGCCATTATTCATCAAAACTTGACGAACATCTCCAGCGGAAGACAATGGCATACTTTGCATAGAATTTGGTGGAATACGGCTCAGATTTGAAAGATTACAACGAGGCTCTGGAGAAGCCACTGAAAAAAAATGGATCAAGAACCTTGCGTGACATAGAAATATGCCCTTTTTTCCTTATTAGACTACTAAGCATTACTTATTTAACTTTTTTTTCTGTACTCAGGCCAATAGGAAGTGACCTTAGCAGTGACTTTTTTCAAACTTATTGCTTCCCAGGCCTTAAGTGAGAAACGACAAAAAACTGAGAAAACTTAGTTCACTGATGAGCTTAAAGTCTGTTTATGTAATTAAAAGAGTAAGACCTCAGTAGTTTAAAGTATGAGGTACCACAGAGAAGGTTGACTGATATCTTGAATTTGTTGACTGATTATTTGAATTTGTTCAGAGGGAACTTACACAACCATCTATATTTTAAAGTATTAGGACGAAATTGGGAATTTTTAATGAAAAAGACCTCATTATGCAGTTGTTGGTTGCAGCGGGCAACAAATAGGAAGAAAAAGAAACGTGTTTGGAAAATCAGCCGTAAATAAGGGTAATACGGCACCAAATAGCTTAAGAAAGTGTAGCTTTCCTTTGAAGTAGTAGTTGTCTTTGGGGAATCAACAATTTCTTAATGTCTGAATTTGCATGGATAAAACGCGTCGCCAGACTTAATTCACTGGTTTTGCTTATTTATTTTCATGGTTCAATGTGACAACACTGATGAAAATGCAGTACTGCTCTAAAAAACTCGTAATTTAAACAATTGATACAAAAATCGTGGATATCCAATATAAATAGACCTAATCTGGGTTCACAAGATAAAAATGTGTTCGCTTTAATGTCCTTGGTACTCTAAGAAGGAGAGACGCAATAGCAATGTAATGGAGCGACTACAGGCTACATTTTACTGATAGTGGGTCTTCCTTAAGGAGAAAAATAAAGGGGCCTAGTATGATATTTTAACCTAGTTTAATAGATGCTCCTGTTGTTCCGATTAGCTATGATCAGGATCAGGCCCTCATTATGACCTTATGGGACCCTAAAATGATTGAATTAGCCTACATGGCGCAGACGTCAACCTAGATCAGACGATTCTTGAGCTTTTTTGTTTTTAAACTTACTGCATTTTAGCGACATTTACATGGCTAGAAGTAATGTTAATAGGAGTTCTTCTTTTAAATAGAGTTTTCAATTACAAGACCACACATTTGGGGCATCATTCATAAATGCGAAAATTGTGATCATTTAACTGATTATTAAATAAATTAATCAGAAGTAAATTAGCAGGTCCTGAATCTAGGTGTGGGCTGTCTTTAAAACAGGACAAGAAGGTCTAGTTCCCAACGATCATTTTTTTGAAGCAAAATAATATATTCTTAATGTAATTTATTCTTATAAATAAAAATAAATAAGATATATAAGATCAAATGACGAATAACTACTACTACAAACAACTAACTGCAGCACCAAGCTGCCTGAAGCCAACACAGCTAAGCACGCTCCTAATGTATCCCAATCTATTTAAAGCCCGCCTCTTTACGCCCTCCAGAGATTTCCCTTAAATCCTCCCTCCTACCCAACTCGGCAACGACCTACTTTCTGTTTGGCCCTAGATGGTTGGCCCAAAAGGACGATCTTTGGCAATCTGTCATCCTTCATTTGCAGATCGAATCTTAGCCATCTCAACCTTTCTCTTAATATAGCCTTAGAAAAAGGGATATAACCACATTTTCACACAGCTTACCGTTTAAAATATGGTGAGTCAGATCGGTACCCAAAATAATCTGCAGGTAGTTCCTCTTGAAAACATCTAATAAATTCTACGTCTTTCGGAACGCCGACATTTCAGAACCGCACTTCCCCACCTTTATCACGGTAGCATCCAATATTATAATCTTGGTTTGAAGACTTATTTTCTTATTCTTCCAAACTTTTTTCAACTGTAAAAAACATCCTGGGCCTTGGCTATTCAAATTTTAGCATTAAACAAATTTAATGCATCCACCATCTTTACTAATAGTACTACCTAGGTAAGCGAACCTATCCACTTGAACTATCTCACCTTCACTTGTTCCCAGTCTAAGCGACTTCTTGACATTAATTCTGCTATTCTTGTACGCCGAGCTCTCTTATAATCTCTAAAAAATCATTTATTTTGCAAACATTTTCATCTAGAACGCTTAAATCATCAGCACAATCTTAGCTAGGAGAGTTTTACTTTCCCATTTGATTTCATACCCTCCCATAGCCTTTGCCGCGTTCCTTAGGAAAAGGTCCGTCAAGATTATCCATATAAATGGGATAGAGCGTAACCCTGCTTAACTCCTGATTCAATACAAAACCAACAACTAACCTCCTTTCCTACCTGAACCCCAGCAATGTTATTCTCGTAAACAGCATTTATCTTGTATACCAAACAAGAATGGGACTTTTGCTAAAGCTTTTATCGGCTGAATCAAACCCTTTCTTGTAACCTATAAAGCTAAGGACCAAAGGAGTCTAAGGAATCAGGCACTTCTCAATTATTAATCTAAAAGTAAAAATTTGGTCGACACATCCTCTGCCCTTTCTAAAACCACACTGTTCTTCTCTTAACACTTCATGTAGTTTCCTTTCATGGCAATTGCAAATAAAAATTTCTTTTAAAGAGATAGTTTTATTTCCAAAATACTTCTCACAAGCAAAAATTACCGAACTTGCATTTTTTGCCTTTTTTATTTTTAATATACCTCAATTTTGACAAGAAAGATACTTTTTGGGGAAGGGGCAGGTAAATTAGTGAGAAAATCATAGTAGCAGTAGCAAGTAATTCAATATCGGGATGTAAATTTGAACCATTCATCTCGCAATTACCTTCTCGAACTTAGATTCAACCCGAGACCGAATCTTCTGTGGTTGTTGATTTTTTGAAACAAAAAAGATATTATGGTAAGTACATACAAATAAGCTTAAAAAGTTGAAGAATTTTTAAAGAAAAACTACACTGATTTATTTTTTTATTTCTGCTCCTTTTCAAGTTTATTTGGATTTTCAGATGTTCTTATATAGTAGATTAATACTATCAATGGAAGCTTCAGTGGCGTCAATTCACGAAAATGGGGTGAGGGGCAAAATTGTTTTTTTAAATACAGGAAGGGGGGATTTGTCGTTTTTTTCAATTTTTCGAAGGAAATACCAAAAAAGGATATTTACAATCAAAACATCTTCCAAAAAAGTATTTTCAAAATAATGAGGGGAGGGGGAGGGCAAAATATCTAGGGAGCACATGAGCCCCCCCCCCCCAAATAGAAGAAACTGGGACGGTTTCATTTCGAATGCATTACCAATTAGATGTTAGTTCACTTTCAGCGGAATATAAAGCTGAAAAAAGTATATGATAAACCGAATTTTATGGAGAGGAGAATTACCTGGCTCAGGTGCGTTTAGTGACGCCAGTAAAGATTTGTCAATTGGCATTCTACATTGAACACATTTTTTCATGATGGAGGAACAGCTTTGGCAAGCACACATATGACCACATGGACGGAAAAGCATAGAAGCCTTCTTGTCGGAGCACACTACACATTCCTCTATCTAAAAGGAAAACAAACAAATTAAGACACATCGGTGATATTTGTCTTGAACAGCGAGGAAAGTCTATTGGCTTGAAAAACAAGGAAAGTAGCTGAAACCACGATACTCTGCATCGAAAGCATTTTTTTCCGTATTTGGTCCACTCTTAGCGGGGTACTGGAACATCATAGAGACATGTTTATTTGTTCATTTTAAAGGAAATTGCTATACTGTATTGCCTTTTGGAATTAACAAAAACAATTTTTTGCGAAAAACAATTTTTTGCGAAAAACTGCATTTTTGTAAGCAAGATATAGGAAGAATGAGAATTATCCTAAATATGAACTAAACTTCAGCGTAAAAAGAGAAAATTCTAGCGTACATCTTTGTGAATATATAACCCTTGAAAATACAGAAGAAACTGACATAATTTATGTTGCTCAGTTTTTGGTCAGCTATACTTTTCTATCCTACTGTTTATGTTGCATATAGGCTGTTTATAATACCAGCATTCAGTGTTATGAAGCTATCGCTCCTTACTAGGACTAGCTAAAGAGCAAAATATGCTTTTATTATCTTAACTTCAATTACTATGTGGAATAATTTGTTCTTTACTAGGTTTCAGCTATATCTGATGAAAATTAAATAGGCCCCATTTATAATGAACTATATAGATCCTTCATGTAATACTAGGTTGCTAGCTACCGCTGCAACCCAGATCCAATTAATATAATGTTATAGACGTGCTGTTTTAATGTTAAAAATAACACATTCTATATAACTAATTACTATGTAATAAAGTTCGTTCATAACTATAATTTTCGTAAAAAAATTGATTATATAAAAAAAATTAATAAAAAAGTCAATAGATGTGGCAATTTCCTTTAAAATGAGCCATCAAACAGCTTACTACGATGGTCCAGTGCTCCGCTACCTGAGGAAAAAAAGATGTTGTCTATGCAGAATATCATGGTTTCAGCCACATTTTTTGATTTTCATGCCAATATATTTTCCTTGTTGTTCAAGCCAAGGGACGGTAAGTTTCCTATATAGGGGTTTCGGACAAGGTGGTTCTAATAGTGTACTTTGTACTGTTTTGATCTGACTCTATTTTCAGGACTTATGAGTTGTTATATTTCTTAGTTTTTGACGTGATCGTCTCTTACTAGGTTAATTACCGCTGCAGCCCGGACTATAAACCACAGGAAAAAGCCTAGGCTTTATCTCATTTTGGATTATTAAAAGACGAACCATGGGAGTAAAGCAGGCAATTCCATCAAATATGGTGTCATGCCAATGAGAAGCAACCTTAAGAAAAATTGTGTTCTATTATTTTGTCAAATACTAAGAGTTGGTCGCATCATTATGAATCAAATGTGTAGTTTTTCGTGTAAAATTAGTTTTACTCTAAAAATTATTTCTGCTTACTTATGAAAGCGACTAGATGTAGTAATTTCCTTTTAAATGAGCCATTAAATATCTTTTTATCATGTTCTTATAGCCCACTAGCGCTGGTGAAAAACAAAACGAAAAAAACGGGAGACACATCAGTACTACAAATGCCAAAAAGTGATTTTCTTTGTTTTCAAGGTGGGGGAATCAAGAACAAATTATTACTATTGAAAAAAAATCTATCCTTCTTAGTTCAAAAGTTGATTTTATTTTAAAAGTTATTTTTTGCTAATTACAAAAGGCTTTTAACCGACTTTAGCCAATTTTCTTTAAAATGATCCATTAAACAACTCTAGGATTTTACAGTGCCAAGCTATCTGAGGCGGAAAAGAAAGAAAAAAGACAAAAAAAAGATGCTGTATATGCAGAATATCGTGGTTACAGCCACTTTTCTTGATTTTCAAGCCAATGTATTCCCCTTGTTTTTCAAGCCAAGGGACGGTAAGTTCTCTATATAGGGGCTTCGGACAAGGAGGTTCTAATACTGTACTTCTTGTCTCGATCTGACTCGATTTTTAGGAGTTATGAGTTATTATATTTCTTAGTGTTGGACATGATCATCTCTTACTAGGTTGCTAGCTACCGCTGCAACCCAGATTGTGGAAATTTTAATCCTATGCAAGAATTTACTTTTGTAGAATCTAAGATATATTTACCGGGGTTGAATCCTTTCCTAGTATGGCCTGAGATTTTTTTTGGTTTTGATGAACTGATTATCGTTAAACAACAAGTGACGAACAACAAGTGATAAACAGTAAAGTAAACGAGATAGGAAAAGGGTTTGAGAAGTCAGTCGGTGTTGGTATTATGTCTGTGTTGGTATTTTGTCAGTATTGGTAGCTTAGCTTAGATGTGAGTACAGTACAGATGTGAGTTGTTTTTTTTTTTTATAACTTTAATTCTTATTTCAGTAACAAAGATTGAAGCAAATATTATACTTATATTATGAGTTATAAATCTCTTTCAAACTTCTTTCACAAATAAAATATTAATAACTAAAACTCTAATTCTTTTAATAAATAAAACCTTCGCTCTTTTCTAACCCTTGTGTTGTGTTTACTTTATCTTCAAATCCCAGGAACAGGTTATTTGTAGCACTTCTTTTATTTATTTATTTTTATATATGTATTAACCAGCAGACTTTGACGTCTGCAAACTGCTCTAAACCTAGCTAATTCTCCAGAGTCTGTTTGAACCGGTTACAGCTATGAAGACGAATATAAAAAAAGCTTTAGCCTGAGTGAGAAGCAAAGCTGGCATACGCCTTTTTCAGGATAGTATAAAATGATGTCATTTTCACTTGTTGATACATAGTCTATCATTCATCCATCCTAGGGCAGAACTAAGGTAGATAGTCATAGAACTAAGGGATTATCGTGATTTTTGGGTTGACTCATGAAGAAAAATGTCGGCTGAACTTGTATGCAAAAGGGGGTGAGATTTCAAATGAGCTTATAAAAAGCTTCCAACGATATTCTAGTTCCTCATTAGCGCCAAAGATTTGTTCACCGTCTTCATCAGTGTCCTTAAAAGCATTGTCTAAGACACTATTAACTACCCTAACACAAGTGTTTGAAGCTTCGTCTCTACCTAGTAGCTACAGAAAAACTGCATTCATTAGTATGTTCCTTCAGTAGATTGATTTAAAAATCGCTGTTTATGCAACATATATCTCAAGGACTATTTAAAATAAACTGTTTCGTGATATATCCTGTATTTCAAGAGTCTGGAAAACTAGCGATTTACTTAACATTGATCTTGCATGATTTTTTGAGAATTGAATTTTATAGTAGAACTTGTCGACATCATAGCCGGTAAAAGGCTACAGCGAGCTTTAAAACTTAATCTTTTATTTTTTTGCAGTCAAAAGATACAAGTATTACATTGTATTGCATATGAAGATGCTGTTTTTGTCAAAAATCATATTTTATTTTGAAATTAACTTTTGTTACTTACAAAAGGTACTAAATAGCACTTTTCCTTAAACTGACCCCTCAATCATCTCTATGAGTTTATAATGAAAAACATGAAAAAAAAGCAAAACAAATAAGGACATATCCTTGCTTCCCACGCAAAAAAGGATTTTTTTTCTTACTTAAGATAGGGGGCTGTAATTCTCCCACACGGGGTATTCGACTATGAAGAAACCAATGGCAAATATTCGATGCAACATAGTTTTTAATGGGTTTCAGGCAAATTTTTGAAATTTGCATAAATGTGTCTTCGCAATAAACTTGAGCTATTAAGATTAATCAAAATATTAGTTACCATTCCTGAATCAGCTTCAACTGGCAATTCTTCCTCACTTGAAATTTATTTTTTTTTCAAAACGTTATTTTTAAATTTTCGGTTACTATAAGCTTGGAAACCCTGCTATAGGGTAAAACTGGCTTCATAATAACAGGAGAGCCCTAAAGTCTGCCTGCCGCATATGAGACAGAATTGCAAAAGAACTAAAGTTTAACGGATTTAAAGAAAATATAACAGATGGGTAATTTAGATTACTATTTTGATAATTGTTTTAGATTACTAGTGCATGAACTAATCATTATGAGAACCGTACCAAAATAACAAATGGGGAAACTCCCCCGAGGAGAGATCTTGTTGGCTTTTCTGCATTGAAATACCTTGAGAATAAAAAAAAAATAACAGTATATTTAGTTAAATAGCACCCCAGCATATGCAGCGCCCACAACCCTTGTCACCATAGAAACACCAAGGTGAGCAGATAAACAGCCACCATAAGTGAGACTTGAAAATATATGATCAGAACTTGGGCCAAATATGGTAAGCTCTAGAAAAAACCTTAGGAAACCGGTGATGGTAACACAATATAAAAAGTACATCAGCTCACAAAAGGTTCCGCTGTCCGTAATCTATCATAAACTAATACATCTATTACTGAAACCCACAATGGCACGTTTTCATAGCTTGCATTCCCTTTCATTGTAACCTGAGAAAGAGGATGGCCGCCTCCTTCTTACCGATTGTAGCTTCTGTTAGATCCAACTTTAATTGGTGTAAATATGATAATTTTCATAGTTTATAATGCTACGTAATCCAGCATCCATCGCAGTGGCCAAAATGTGCCACTTCTTGTGCATGATAGTTATTTCACCCATCAATGACTTGGCAATTCTAAGATATTTATGAGATAAAAAATTGAATTGGTCAACATGCTAGCTCGTGCGGTTGAGGTATTAAACTTTTTAAGTTCATTGAAAGAATCCAGACAAAAGCAATAGTTAGCAAAAATGGAATAAGAGGAGAGTGTATGAGAAAACTAGAGGAAAAGAATTATATGGGAGGGATAGAGAGAGCAAGAGAGAGACAGAGATGGAGAGAAACAAAGAGAAACAAAAATAACACCAGCTGATTAGTATTTTTGGTAATTGCAATCATCATTTATTGATATTAGAACACTGTACTTCAAATACTTGAGTCTGATCATTATTACCTTTATCCTTGTTTGAACCTGCTCTTTACATATGATACACTTTTTGATTCGTGAAGAGCAACTAGAGCAGCTAACCGCATGACCAAAGGGATTAAACACTACCTCCCGCTTCAAGTCTGAGCAAACCATGCACTCATCACTGCTATCCTCACCGCTGTTATTGTCATCATCATTCAAACTAGATAATGCCAAATCATTGATATCACTTCCAACATTACTCGCCCCGAGTGCATCTTGCCTGAAAGTACAAGTTTTGAATAAAAACAATAGCTTTTCATTTTTATCAATAACTACAATTATTAATTTGTGAAATACAGACAATTGGCCGAAATTTAAGCGAACTTAAATTTAATTACAGTAAAACTGATGAATTACAATATACTTGTAAGTAAAACTATTATAGGAGGTTCCGCATGAATACTATATATAATTTTTTTCAGCTAAATATCCCTCACCAGTTCCTGTGAGATTTGTCCCTATCAATTTCTGCTAGTTAAAGAGCAAGAGCTTCAAGGTGTGAAAGATCTAGTTCGTATTATTACTAGGAACCGAGAGATATTTAACTACGTAGTCTGTGAATCAACATTGCCAACACTTTGAGATAAACTGTACCAATTTTCCAACGAAAATAGTGCCAAAAAACTTAAATTTGTATCATATGAACAGTAGATTAAAAATTCGCCACTAGCGTCGTTTTGCGATGCTCAGCGGCAATTATGTTTACTGAATTTCGCTGAGAACTGAGAAAGAGTTCCATGCCAAGAGTAGGAAAAATAGACTCAGGGCAGTGGCGCTTCCTAACATGTATCATAGAATAACTTTTCTTATATAGAAAAATCGGAATTCCGGCGATAATTACTTATTCTCTTCTTTCGCGGGTTTTTCAAAGAAAACAGATTGGCTCTTTAGCATATTGGCTCATAAGACACAAACGAAAAAAAATTCTAGCTTGTGCACCCCCCCCCCCCCCAAAAAAAAATACTTGAGATTTTACAATTTGTTCTCCAGTATCTATTATTTACTGTATAATTACCCGTTTTAAAATGTTACGCATCACCCCTTACTGCAAGCCACCCAAGGTTGAAATCTTGCGTACGAGCCTTATGATGATTCTGGAATTTTTTTTATCCATATCAAAACAAGTTTAGAGATTCATTAAGACACATCGTAATCAATCAACTCAGTAAATAACTGAAACAAACTCAATTCACTGTGTCATGGTCGCCAATACAAAATAAAATTCTAAAACTGTTTTTTACTTCTTAAAAAGATTTTATTTTGTATTTTTTTTTTTTACAAAACAAAAAAAGTCCTTGTCCTTTTCTTTTAGGAAAAACAAACTTACTTTACAGAAAAACTAGTCCGAATGAACAATATGTTAAATACTCTTTATATACTAAATGTCAATGTTAATGTCAAAAATGTCAAATGTTTAACTTATAATAAGGTTGCCACCAGTGTCCAAACGATCTAAGTGAATTCGTATAGTCGCAGCCAACTAAATTTTACGCCAACTATAAATTGGCACTGTTTTCACAGGGGAAATTGCAGTATAAAGCCAAACCCGGACCCCCCTCCCCACAGAGAACACTTGCAGACTGTAGCTTTTGAATTTTCGCTAGCCTCTTAGCAGCGTGTATCATTTTTTGTTTTTTTTTCTGTTTTTTCTTTGCAGTTGCTTTTCCTCATTTTTTTATTTTTGTTAGCTCCATTGGTAAATCAGCAGTGGGGACTCACTAAAGATATTGTTGACATAGACAGATCTAGTTGAGTAAACAAAGAAGCAAACTAAAAAACTTACAGTAGAAAGTGATTGCAATTTCCACATTAATCTGGGGGCTATGGGTAGTTTTGCGTCTCTTTAGCAATATTTGTCTATGTCGTGATCACGATATCACGATCGGCAAATATTAAAGCGAGCTTATCAAAGTAACATGTTGATTAATGCTTTCCTATTAAAAATTTGGTAGAAAGAGACAAGGACAAATTATGACTTATTGATTACCGAGAGCAATTGCCTCCTCGTCGCCATGTGCGTCCTTCATTTTCAATGCTCGTAGCGTCTTTCAATATCCTGTCTACCAGCTTCCAAACTTTACAAACAAAACTGCAGCCACTGTATCTGTTTGAAATCTGCTTCACATCTTTGTCTCGGGCCAAGACAGAAAACCCCCTTTCAGATTCCACCGAATAGTGTGGCAGACAACAGCACAACGGCATAATTCAGGGCTGCCACACGTTCAAGTAGTCAAAAATAGGGACTTTTTTGGCAAAAAAGGACCTTTAGGGATCTTCCTGAAACCGAAAAAGGGCACAATAGGGACCTGGTATACCTGTTCACTACCTCATAAATGACATCTACATTATATTCGATATTCACGCCGATCTTTCCAAAATCTGTGACGAACCATCGCCTCGTTCAGTAATGATCGCCTGTAGCGACATCATATTCTGGAGGGACATGGGTAATATCAAGACGATCCGACCGCTTAGCTTTCCATGTGGATCCTCTCAGGTTTTTTTTCAACTCTTAAGGTAAAAAAAATTGGAAAGATACATAAGTGACCACTTATGTTAATGACCAGAAAACCATCACAAGACCGCATCATTTCAAAATCACTTGTTTGTTTTTTTTTTTTTTGTTTTTTTTTCTTTGACTTCGCTTCGTCTAGACTTTTTCAGAAGTGGAGTTGTCAGCAACTGCTTTTTTTCCCTTCCGAAAAAACAAAATCAAGACTGCAAATTACTCCTAAGTTAAAACAGGGCCGTAATTTGCTATGGGACAGGGGGCGACTGCCCCCTCCAGACCCCAGTCCCCCTTCTGAAATTTAGTTTCTTCAGAAATCCTGTCCAAACTAAAATAAATCTGCATACTTTAAGCATCCAGAGAAAGGGGTTAATTTTCTTTAGTATGTCTTTGCCTCTATGGTACTATATGGCTCATTTTTCATTTTTACTGTTTTTTTCACTTAATTTGGGAAAATTAGCTCCAACTTTGCCCCCCCCCCCCACCTACAGAATTTTAATGAAATTATGCCACTGGTTAAAAGTGAATAACAGTTCCCACTCCTAGATTTCCTTTACTTGAGTATTTTTTTTTTAATCTTTTTTTTTAATTTTCGGTTACTAAGGGCCAAGGACCGTTCTTTACTAGGTGGCAGCTACCGCTGCAGAAATCATATTTGGACTAGGTACGGAGTGGTTCGACACCAATGGCTACATCGGTGAATTTATTAGACCATTAAGAGGAAGCTGAGAAAAAATGACGAACCTCCAGTAAAACCAAGATCCGTATTCAGGATTTTTGTTCGGGAGGGGGGGGGGTACAAAAAAGTGTCGCATCGTAAATTTGTTAATATATATATTTCTGTTACGTTTTTACGAGCGTGAAAAAAGTTTCGGGGGGGGGGGTGGTTCAAGCCCCGGACCCCCATCCCCCCATGGATACGGCCTTGGGTAATACATATCCAAAGCAACAGAAACAAAGAAGCCCGGCAGCTTAAGTGATTCCAGACAAAAAGGGAGTCGCAACTTTTTGTCAATCATTATTGGTAAGACCTGGACGCTGTATTCCTGCAATTCTTATGCAGTCTTCAGGATACTAAATATAATTCATCTGCCTAAATAAAGAACGATGTTGGCATAATTTATTATCTTTTATTTATTTTTTTTCATACCAGGGCACTTCGTATCGAAGGAGTTGTCGTAGAAACTTTCGAAAAGGCCTCATTTAATTGGAGATTGGAGAGGCTAGTGCCCTATTTAATAGTCGAAAGTGGTTGGAGGGCAACTAGCCCCCCCACGCCCATCATTCCCCCAAACACATCCAACCAAAATTTTGAGATAGCCATTTTGTTCAGCGTAGTTAATAGCCAGATAGAAAAATATTTTTGAGGAGGACACTCCCCCACAATCCTCAGGGCAAGGGTTTTAAGTTATGGCCCGGGGGCATATAAGAAGGATGTTGGCAGAATTTATTATTTATTATTTTTTCCCTTAAGAGCAGGGCACTTTGTATCGAAGAATTTGTCGTAGAAACTTCGAATGGGCCAAGAACTTTTCGGTCCTTAACTGATAAAAATTTTAGTTATCTAATAACTTTCATTTTCATAATCTATAATAAGAAACAATTACAGATAAATAAGTTACAAATAGTTCAGATAGAACCCGTAAAACGCGCCAGCCATATTTTATAGGATGATATGCTCCACAGCCAGTTTGCCACAAACCACAAATGAAATGCTGGATTATTTATTGGTATGTAACTTATATCCCATGTTCTCAGATCACACCCCATAACACCCGGTCTCACGGTTGGTCCAGTTTCGTTTTATCAATATAAATGAACCTATTTTTTTCACTATTGTAATACTTTTTCTTAAAATCACAGCAGCAACAAGACCAGATCTCAAAGATACATATTTGTCCGGTTATAGAAAACACAAGATACCGCCTTATTCTCGCTGAAGTAGTTCACTATTGCAGGTATCAAAACTAAACAGCTTACAATTGAGAATATTTATTGGTCGTTACAATTTCGACCATTTTCGCAGATCTCACCAACAAAACCCATGTAGCTCTAGTTGGCCAAGAAAGGGTGTTTCCTGATCTCATCTTAAAATGTTTGCAAGCATAAGATACTTTTTCAATCAATATAATAATACACTATAACAGAGTAATAAGATACCTCTTGGTCAGGATACAACCAACCCAAGAGACATAAATATTCTCTAGGGCGCAGTTCTCACTGACAGTTTGCAAAAAACCACAAATGAACTGCTGGATTTGTTAGGTCTATGTAAGTTAGCTCAATTTTTGTCATCTCACCCCCACTCCCCACCGGTAGCAATAGCCGGAGAACGAGTATGAGTTATAGCTTAATGCAAAATATTATTAATTTATATTATAAAAAAATTAAAAGGAAACTAACCTTATTCATTTTCATGAACTTGTTGCTATTCGAGAAAGGGAAGAGCAGCTATCTGCTTTGCATCCAAAGATGTCAAATTTGAAGAAAAATTTGAAAACAAATCTGGCTTGTCCTTAGCGTAAAAATGTTGATGTTTGGCCAAGACCTAGACTTTCTAATGAATTTTAAATAGTATTCTACTTTCTGTAAAGGCAAGTCAAACTTTTTTTATTTTAAAACAGCTTTCCCACGAGGTTGATTAAATTGCGCCCACTGGCGTGTGGCATCAATGGCATATGAACAGTATTTTGAGCTATGGTATCATTGTTTACAGGTGATCATCATTGATAACTAAATTAAATAAACAAAGTAACATACATTCTACATCTTTCTTGTGGTAAAAATGTAAAATTCCGTTTTATGGTGTATAAGGCCTTGAAAATTATAAAGTAGGGTTATAAACTATGCTGAATATGATGGTGTATTTTTCCTCGCAAGTTCCCTTTTCAGTGAGTTATTTTTGAATAATATTATTTTTTTTTTTGCTGAAAGGAAGAGTTTTTTATATAGTTTTTTTATGTTTTATAATTATTTAGGTAAATAACGATACTGGTTTTGCAAGATAACTTATATAGGTTATTTTTAAAATATTAAGAGATTATCAGGCTATTGGACATCCAGGGCTGTATATAGGTATATTGTTTGTTTGATTTACAGACTGGAAAGATTGAACTGATAAGATTACTCATTCCCTGTCTAAAACCAATTGTGGCTAACTTAAGATCCTAACAACCAAAAACCAATGATCACTCGAATTATTTCAAACGATCCATGAACCAGTTCATATTCACAATATTATATATCCTTTTAGACGTAGGGATATTAGTTCTAGTGTGTTTAATAGTTGGTTGGAATGGTAGATAGGAATAGATGATACAGTGGTCTGAGAGGTCAAAGAATATTACTTTGGAGGACAGGTGGTTTCCCAAGGAAGAGGCTACAAATTTTTTATCATTTACAGTAACGGTAAACCTCATTGTATCAACTCTAGTGGGAAAAAGCGTGGTCGGAAGATGACCACTTGAGGTAAATGTTTCAAAGAAGGTATCACAATCATTATTACTGCTAACATTTAGTAAATTACAATTGAAGTCGCCAAAAACTATTGCCTTCTTTTGTGGTAAATTAATAAAACTAGAAAAGTCATCAAAAAGATTACAAAAGAAAGGTGTCGGACATTAGGGTTGCTCATAAGACAATTAAAAAATAAAATAATTGCCGTAAACAATCATATTAACACGTACTGAACACCTGCATCTTGGATGTATAGTTTGTGAGAATAAGGATTCACAGTGATAGATCCTTGTGAATGCTAAGGGGCCTGACAATAGAAGACTGTGTTAAATTTCTTTCAATATTCATAGATTGAAAGCAAGTGAGGGACAATTCAATATTATCATCAAGTTTTAAAATCCAAGTGTTTGTTATTCCAAGTTTTATAAAAGGGCAGTGGCCTTTATAAAAAATCAAATTTTTCAAATTAGTCCACATGTGTCTTATGCTTTTTATGCAGAATCATATAATAGTATTTCCTGTCTCTTCATATTGATGTTGTTTCGCATTTTTTAAAAAATATATTGCCGAGATATTGAAAGTTAAATAGTCACAAGGGTCTCTCAGGGCCATCAGTCGTGATGGTACAAATTGTTTTTGTAATCATCATAGTTAAAAACAATACTATTGCACAGTTATAATTTTATGAAAAATTTAAAATCTTGCATAGTATACATTTAAATATCCATTGTGGTCGAAGTTTCATCATTTGCTTGATTTGAATACTGAAATTCTTCTTCAGCCGACGAATTATCATTGGTGGTACTTTTGGACTGGGATGGAAATTTTGCCGTTTTTTTCTTAGATTTATTTCCTTTTAAATTGGCAATTGCGTCAATGTGATTATCAGATGAGTACAAAGGCATAAAAATCTTTTATTTGGAATCTATGCTCTTTTTGATTGAAGATAGTTTAGTTATATCTGTTTGCAAGATGTCATCACCTAGGAGTGTGTTAATAGTGTGGTTATTGATAATATTTGTGGTTCTTCCATTGACATCACATGACTCAAAAAAGTTTCACGCTGTGATATAGTCTTAAAGTATTCTCCAGAAATGTCAAATACCTAGGAATCTCTGATAGAATGCATTTAAAACTAAGTAACCCATCTTGCAGTAACCCAGCTAGCGGAGCGGGCTGGGAGAAAGAGTCTTTTTTTAAATAAGTTCTTATACAGTGTGAAGTGAATACAATAAGACCTTTTTTTATACTATGTACTCTTTCAACTTTTCAGCCTAGGTTGAGTCTAAAGAGATCGTTAGAAATCTTATTGGCCAACCTTGGCTTTTAAAAGTAGCCCTGGCACCTCCAATCACGCTTTAATAAACGGGACCGTTGGAGTACTGGTGGACATCGTACTATTTTGGCAAACAAAAGATCTCCCCCTCCATTCCCTCGTATAGTAGCCGATGCACAGCACTTTTGAAATAATCATTAAGGAACATCTAAATGTAATCCTCAGATACCTCGGAAACACTTTTTCCTAAGTCCCAACTATAGAAAATCCTTCACAGCTCAATGAGCTTATGTCATCTTAAATTTCTACTATCAATTCTAATGTGAAAAACTATGTAAGTCTTATTTTTGTTTGTTTTCAGGCTTAGTCCTCTCTTTTTTCGTTTTTTCCCCGTGTCAGGATTATATTTTAATAAGTAATATATTATAAGGACCTTACTTTAAGAATTATTTATCAAGTTCTTTTCCCTATAATTAACTACAGCAATGAAACAATAGATCCCGCGATGCTTTCAAAAGCATGTGTCCACTTAATGAACTTTTTGGAATAAGCAGATTCAATCAATGTTACCACATTAAGAGTTATTTGTTAAAATTTAAAGATGTGTATGTTTTATCTTATATAAAATTTGCCTATAATAGATATATATAGACTGTATAATATTACTGTTTATTCGCTCCAATTTCTTTATTTTTGAAGTTAAACTGTTTTATTAGTCTTTAAGCTTCGATTTCTTTGTAAATTAATGATTTATAACGTACCAAGAGGTAGTTGTAATTCTATTAATACTATTCCTTTATCTGTGCCATAAAACATAGTAAATAAAGTGAGACACTCAACCCAATCGGATTAGATTTAATTAATGTTGATGAAGGCATCTACGAGCATAGAAAAATGTCTTTGTTAGATTCACGAATTTTTTTATTGATTATATAGCAATTCTAAAAGAGCCATCACCTTTGTCAATTTTGATCATCTTTAAAAGAGACAAAGACAAGTATCGTATATGTTCGTCATATTAGGTTAACAAAAAGTTGCTCATTGATGTCAGAAACTACAGACTAAATGCACTGCGAGGTCTATTAAATAATGGTTAACATTTGCAGCAATTATAATTTTTAAATCGCCCCGTACCCAAGACAAAGTTAATTTTAACTTTGGGACTCTTAAAAATACGAGTTTTTCTCTGCCAAAAATATCTGATTGGTCAACAACTCATTCAGATTCACTACTAGCGGTAAGGATACTTTCTCATTCAAGTTAATGCTCTCCAAATTGTTCATATAAATGCCCTATTTCTAAAAGTTGTCTGTCATACACTTGCAATACACGACCATAGTCAAAAATTCAATGTCTATTTTTTACTGTATATTAGAATCGTAAATTCCCATTCTTTATGGAGTAAATTAAATTTAAAAAAAAGTTTTTTCCATTGCGAATTATGATATTGATTAAAACTAAAGTATAACAGTATTTATAAATTGTCTAAGGGGGGGTCAAACTTGGATCTTTTAATTTCTCCTTAATGCCTCGCTATTTATGATAGTTGTTTTGGTCCTTTTAAAGTGCTTTTTATCCGAAGGACCTACACTTTGGGTTCGTAGTCGAGCGGATTGGTCCGTGATAATTAGGTGCTCATGTCAAGAAGTGTGATGTGGTCATTCCGAGTGTGGCCAAGTATTAGGGTTGTGTCTGGAGTTAGTGTGTTATGATTATGCAATACCAGTCAGATTTTGCCAAACTCCACCTGGGTATCTTGATAACTCTGGAGACGGTAAACTGGAAAGGTGTGCGAAAGCATAGGGTGGATGGCTGTCCTTCCCCCTTGCACTTTCTGGCTGAAAGGCCTTGAGAAGGAGTTCAGAATCACCAGGATGGACCTTAAGGATCTAGCGCATCACCCTTTATCTTAATTTATGTTACTCTGTGAGTCTCAGGAGTTACTCTTAAAAAGTTGGGACAAATAGTCAAAATCACGGATTTCTGAAATAATTTACCTGTTTTCTACTTTTATTGCTAATCCTTACTTTTTTTTATTAATTTTATTTTAATTTTTAGAATAATGCCATTAAATTTGGTTTTCTCTTCATGAAAAATTCACTTCTTTCGCAGGACCCTTGTTCTTGAACATGGATCTAATGTCCTCTCCCACACACCCCCCGTAAAGTTCTCTCCGGACAATTATAACCTTTTTGAAAATCACTCATTAATATATTCGTGGATGATCTCCCTTGAAAATTGTCCTAATATTTCTTTCATTTGAAAAAGAATTTATCTACTTGGAAAAAATTTGTTTGGTGAAGATTTACGCAGGGACTCAAGCCTTGAGACTGTTCTAAAAACCCAAATCAAACCGTAAAAAAAATTAAAATATATCAGAAAAAGTTGTCTAAGATCCAAAGAACCACCCAAGGAAACCACTGATTAGACCTAAGATGGAATCAGGGAGGAAAAAAGCTTTAAGTTTGACGTCCTTCGTACTTACAGTTTAGATCAAACATAGCGATCTGGTTCGGACATAGTCATCCACACTCTTGTAATGTTAAACATTAAGGAATAAATTTTTTTTGTGAGAAAATGTGAACGGGATGCAATACGATTAAAAACAATTTTACAACAAAAAAACGTGGTTACAAAATGTTTATTTAGTTACTCCAACTGACCTTGTCATTTGTATAAGAACTCAGTTTAGTTTTGCGTTTTCCCCAAACTAAAATATTTATAATATTACGAAAACATATGACGCAGTATTAAAACCTTTTTATTTAGAAACATCGATAGAAAGATAGAAATAAATAGCAATAAGAAAAAAATGTTTTATTTTGCTCATTAGTTATAGTATTTAATTTGTTTATGACATTATATCATCTCAGAATGCGAAAGTTCTTGCTGCTTCTCCTAGATTTTACTTTATTAAATTTCAAATTAGTTTTATTTTACTTTAAAAATAAATAAAATGATAATCTGGATTATGAGAATTTCTGTCTATACGCCGCCCTTATGCCAAAATACATCTTAGTAGAAAAAAACAATAAACAGAACCCTTTTAGATCGCCACTTTACTATTTAATCTTTGTTGTCTATGGGTTACTTCAGAAACATTCTGCAAAATAAAATGTATATTTTGGGGACAGAGAGTTTTAGTTTTTATTAAAGCTCCCGTCGTTGCCTAAGTAAAAGTATATGAAAACATCAGTAGTTAATTTTTTTGAAATGTTTATAGATTCGTTTCTTAGGATGAAGAGAATTAGAAAATTTGAAAATAACTATTATTAAGAATATTCTGGTAATTGATTCTACTTCAAAACGAACGACGCATTTTATTCTTTAAAACATACGAATAACCGAACTTCATATTGTAAAAAAAAAACTACAATCATTCGCTTAGAGGTTTGTAAAAATGACCATTTTCATTTACAGGACAATTCCAGTTCATTTATGCTTTGATGATAGGTTTTTATTTCATTAAAAAATCCACTCCGTTATAGTTCACTTACACTTTTACATTATGCTAAATCGAGTTTCTTTTACTATTCAAGCAATTAATTAATTAATAACAATATTTTCAGGACATAGGGATTCAGAAAGATCCTAGAAGATCACTGGAAAGAATGAATGAAGAACGAAATAATGCATAAAAATGACTGAAGGTTTTGAATGATTGTAGTGAAATTTTATTATTTTCACATTTTTTTAATACTTTGCTTTTCCGAGCAAAGAAATATAATTTTTAATCTTAGTTAGTTTTGCCTTTTTAGTAGTAGTTATAATCTAATTTATAATCTTAGGATTTTTTTATTTTAGTAATTTATATTAATACAATCAAAGCATTTAATCTAATTGTAAAAATAAATATAAGTATATTAAAAGTAAAATTAAATTATTTCAGTGGAATAGGTTGGTTTCATGCTTTGTAAGAGATGCCATTTATAAAGTTTATTTTTAAAATATAAACACTTTTTTAGAACACATTCACATTAGAAATCATAAGTTGAATCAGCGCGATTTCGTCTATATTTTTGCGCTTTAATTCTTATTACATTATGAGAATTGAAAAGAAAACATATCTTCGTTCATCCCCAATATTTAATAGAAGATAAATGTGACAAAAAATTTGTTGAGTTCACTTAAAATTGCCTTTGTACAAGGTACTGATGTTGGATGCAAAATTAAATGTTCGAAAATATGTGTTCCAAAAAAAAAAAAAAACAGAATATTTTTTTTGTCACGTACTTAATTTCTCTTAATATTATTCCTTTAAATTAAAAATACATAGTTGTGACTTATTAGGCAAAGCAGACAAAACTGGTATCGTAAAATTACTACTTCAATCGATATCTTCTGACTTACAAATTCTCTCCGCACAATTTTTCTATAATTTTGTATTAAATAAATATATTGTTTTTGAAGAAAATCAACAAGCAAGGACATGCTCTTTGGATGAAATTAACTTTAGAAACTAGTTGATAACAGCAGCAATTAGCTATAAATCAGCTAAAACAGTATAATGATTCGAACCTAATGTTTTTATGTTATAAAATACCAAATTGCTAAAGATAGCTTTAAAACAGCTGTGGAAAATTATTAGTGATGTTTTAGCTTCAAAATTAAAATTTATAAATAACTGAATTTTATTTTTATAAATAATTTTTCAGTTTTATTTAATCTCAGAATAAAAGAGGGAAGCTTTTTTAAATAAGCCGGTAAAATAACTTAAACAATTGAAAACAATCTAAAATATTAAATTACAAAAATGTGTTGAGAAGATTATAGTTGTAACGTTGAGAATTTGAGAATGGTCCAGGGCTTAACAGCTTGGCAAAATAACTCATACCATTTCATATATAGGTTTTTACGTAAGGTTTTCCGAATTTCATTTAAATTATTAGAAGTAGAAAGGGAATTACCGAATATAAAATTTTATTACAAATGCTGAGTTTTCCATTGGCCACTTCGGTCTTGGAGCTAGATGTAGCAGAGGATCAAAACTTCTTCACTTTGCCATGACGAATGATTTGGTCATTACCAATACCTTATTCAACCATAAACCCAGCCATAGAGCCACATGGCATTCAAGAGATGGTAGAACGAAAAGCCAGATTTATTATATCCTCATGTCCAGTCGTTGGAAATAAATGGCTGCGAATAGTAGATCATACATTGGAGCAGATACTGGCTCGAAACCTGGGTCAGATCATCTTCTAGTCAAGTTAGATCTAAAGTTGAACAAAGTTGATTACAAATGTTCTGATAATTGAATCTCCTCCAAACAAACCACGAATTTTATTGTTTAAAAACGATACGAATAACAAAAAGTCTTAATGGAAAAAATAAACTAGCATAAAAAACTTAGAGGTTTGTAACTATGACCCTTTTCATTTGCTGGACAGTTCCGGTTCATTTATGTTTTGATAACCGTTGTTTATTTCATTCAAAAATCCACTTCGTTATATTCTATTCAGACTTTTACCTTATATTATATTTATGTTTTTTTTTACTTTATTCAAACTTATGATGACAAATATTTTTTTTGTAAAGAAGTTTATTAATTCCACTTAAAAGAAACATTGGTCCACTTGGATATAATTTAATCAATTGAAAAAAACTATATTTTCTAAAGATTTACAGAGGATGAGTTAAAAGGTTTAACATTAAGATACTCAGGGATTAAGAGTCACTTTTGTCGGGCTGCCGCCCCCCCAAACACTCAGCGTGCGATTACTTTAAATAAAAAAAAGCTTTTATAAATCAAAACAATTAAAACCATTCAATTATAACACGAACAGAAAAGAGTCCGTATATGAAAGAAGCTGTGCCCTACTCAACGCCTCACACTTTACGCTAAAGTTTGACGTTCTCACAACTCTTTTTTTTAAAAAATAAAAAATTTCGCGTAATTAGCGCGGCGTTGAGGAGGGCAGATCCCATTTCATATACAGAATAATTTCTGTTCGTCAACAAATGAAACAAATGTCTTTTAATCAAATTAAAATAAAACTTTTTTAAGCTGAAAGTAAAGAGCAAGGTTTAAACTTAAAATGATCAGAAGTTTTTCCATTACAGTCGTATTCTCAATCCTCGCTCTTTACTCTAATTGCATAAAAAAAACAAGTTTTTCAAACTGAAAGTAAGGAGCGACATTAAAACTTAAAACGAACAGAAATTATTCCTTATATGAAAGGGGCTGTGCCCTCCTCAACACCTCGCTCTTCACGCTAAAGTTTGACTTTCTCACAACTCTTTTTTTAAACAATAAAAACTTTAGCGTAAAGAGCGAGGCGTTGAGGAGGGCACAGCCCCTTTCATATACGGAATAATTTCTGTTCGTTTTAAGTTTTAATGTCGCTCCTTACTTTCAGTTTAAAAAACTTGTTTTTTTTATTTAATTTCTGATCGTTTTTTCGTTAATGCAGCTTTTATTTTGGCTCGCCGGCATTGAATAAGTAAGCAAAATTTGCATAAAAAATGTACATTTCTTTTGCTAAATGGCTCTCTAAATTTTTTTCTGACGTAATTTAAAAATTAACTTACGGAAAGAACTTCTATATTCGTATATTTTTCTTCTGGCAAAAAATACACAGTTGCAGATTTTTGCAGATATGAGCTTGAAACCTATGTTATAGGGTTTTCTGATACGCTGAATCTGACGGTGTGATTTTCACTAAATTTTTTTCACTTTTAGGGGATGTTTCCCCCCTCTGTAAAAAATCAGTTAAATTTTTGGGGTCTTTGAGCCTTTTATGAGTAATACTGAACTTAAAAAAATTTATATACTTAGAGTAAGCATTATAAATCCTTTCTTTCTATACATTTTTTGAAATCATAGGTTCGTTTCCAAAAGTTTCGCTTACTATTTAGCCGCATCGCTTGTTTTTTTTTTTTTATTACGTATATGATGGGGTTCTCCCTTTACTCAATACCACGCTCTTTACGTTAAAAGTTAAAAATTTTTTAATTCACAAACCCCTGAATCACAAAGGCCGTTTAATTAGAATAGATAGCCCCTCCTCCCGCCCCCCCCCCCACCCGAAAAAAAATCTTCATGAAAATGTCTGTATAATTCCCAAAAACCAATACAAAATGTAAGCAATGGGCAAAGTTCATAACTTGCAGCCCGTCCCCTGGGAACTGTGGGGGATTAAGTCATCGTAAAAGACATATTTATTAGATTTTCGACTATGCTGGACAAAATGGCTATCTCAAAATTTTAATTGGGTGACTGAGAAAAAAAATGAGCGTGGGAGGGGGCCTAGCTGCCCTCCCATTTTTTCTGGTCACTTAAAAAGGGGACTAGAACTTTTAATTTCCATTCCAATGAGTCCTCCTACGATATTCTAGGACCACTGGGTCAATACGATTACCCCTGGGAAAAAAAACAAATAAACACGCATCCGTGATCTTTCTTCTGGCAAAAAATGCAAAATTTCACATTTTTGTAGATAGGAGCTTGAAACCTCTACAGTAGGGTTTTCTGATACGCTAAATATGATGGTGCGAATTTCATTAAGGTTCAATAACTTTTGGGGGGTCTTTCCCCCTTTTTTCGAAAACCAGCCAAATTTTCTCAGGCGCGTAACTTTTGATGAGTAATATTAAACTTGATAAAACTTATATATTATGAAATCAGAATTAAAATTTGATTCTTTTGATGTATCTATTGGTACCAAATTCCGTTTTTTAGAGTTTCGGTTACCATTGAGCCGGGTCGCTCCTTACTTACAGTTCGTTACCACGAACTGTTTGAAAAGCAAGTTATTTAAAAATACTTCAAATTCAACAGCCCTTGTGTTCTATGACTCATTCCTAAAGGAACGAGTCATAGAACGATAACAAAAACTGACTAGCTTAAAGAGCAAGGGTTGAGAAAGGAGCCGCTCCACTCATACTTGACCTGGCTCTTGTTTCTCTTAATCTTAAATCTTGGTTTTATAACTGGAATTTATGATTGTTTTTCGAATTTTGACAAGAAATCCTTTCATGCTTTCTGTATAAAATTTTTATCAGAAGTTTTCCTGAATTTTAAGATGAAAAATTATTCCCCCGGAAGGGCTTTATACCACTCAAGGACACCCTTCCCACCAAAAAATACCACGTCACAGTGTAATTTTTTTCTTATTCTGCAATTAGAAATACTATATGTGAACGGTGGGCAAACTGCGTAACTTGTAGTTCCTTCTTCTTGGACTATAAGGGATCATTTCCTCCCCAAAGATAAATTATTGGACCTTTCTACTGTTTAAATCAAATTAATAATGCCAAATTTTGATATGTCATTAAGTGGGTAAAAAGAGGCGTGGAACAATTGCTAGCTACCCTCCAATTTTTGGTTATTCTCAAAGGTCAGTAATATTTGTGATTCACGATCAAATAAGCCCTCTTCTAATCTTCTAGGTTTGGTTTGCAACAATTGGGCATGGGGAACGAAACATATAAAACCGTATCTCTTCAAGAAAAAAGTACAAAATTCAAGATTTTTGATAGAAAATAGGAGTTCAAACTTCTACACTTATGCTCTCTAATCAGAAAATAATAAAATTAAAAATAAAATCAAAACAGGTGAGAAAACAAGGATTTTGTCAGCCAATGGCAAACTATGATGACGAAGAAACAAGAAAATATTTCTACAAGGACCTTCCTTAAGCTGTCCTCAGTGCTAAACAAAAAAAAAAGAAGAAAAAAAACAACGAAAATTTAACCTTTCGAAGTTTACCCGACAACGACAAAACAGACACTCAAAGTGTCTATGGATTTGACAGTGGAAGAAGACACAACCATGTATTTTATAAAATAATCTCTTATTTAAAATAAAGTATTTATCGATTCAACGTTTCTTGTAATTTGTTTTCTATATGAATGAATACTAGATAGGAATGACACAAAAGGCTAAGTAGAAACAGAGTTGAAGGTATAGAGTGAAAGGATATAAGGATAAAACAATAGCTCCAGAGGGAGCTATTTAGAGGGTTAGAATCACCCTTTTCCAGTGAACATGGCCATTTAAATCCGTTTTAACAAGAGTCCCACTTGATATGAAACCAGTGATAAACAAAATTTCTTATTTGAACGAAAACCATCAAAAATTTTTAACTAAATGTTTTATACAATCTCCTTCCAAAAAATATAATTTATACATAAAGGAAACAAATATATTTGCAAATAAAATGTCTACTTTTATTTTTGTACATTCTACACCTTAGAAGTAGGTATATATAAATCCTAAGTTGAAAAGACATCCATTTTTTAAAAAGGGGTTTATCTCTCACTGCCATCTTTATTTCAAAGTACTTACTCTACCACTGAATTCCAGCAAACCCTTAGTTATTCAATGCAAATGAACTTTTGACATTGGTTTCATACGAGCTTACATAACAAAAAACAGTTGTTCGTCATGATGCCTGCGCGTGTCACATTTCAAGAGAGTCATGTTCGGTTTAGAATTGTCATGCTATTCCCTTTATATTAGTTGAAGAAACAAAACAAATCTTGTGATGCTAGCTCTCAAACAAGTCCGATTTCGACTAGAACTCACTTTTTTTTCTACGGGGCCATGCCACACAAAAACCTGTTTTAAACATGCCACAAAGCGGCTGGTCCTGTTTTCGACCGACCCCGGAAATTGAAAGTTCTAGTGCCCTTTTTAGGAGTTGAAAGTGATAGTACAAAAATGAGATGCAATTTTTGACATAACTGCATTTTTGAAGCACATCCATTATTAATGCGGACACAGAAAAAGTCCAGAAATGTCCTTTTGTTTGTGGTACAAACAAACAAGATGATATAACATGCATGTATTTTGAAAAGATAAAAATATGTGAACCAAGTAAAATACAGAAACCGCACAATTGTCTTGGAAATACTGGACAAACATCCCAGTTCATGACAGCTTTTGGCAGCTACTAGGTAGGTATGAAGATTCAAGCGCTTATATTAAGTCAGGCGGTAGTCTCGTAGAAAGTGCTTTTAAAAACCTGAAGGTCTGAAGGTCTGGGATCACTCGAAGAATGAAAAGGGTGACTAGCTCTAGCAAAGTACTGGTACATCGCAGGGAGCTGCTTCAGATCTCTGCTTGGTAATATAGGGCCCCTGGTTTGATCTCAGCTACCATAGGGCAAGGGATAACACGGATATTGCGCATTAGAGTCTCCAAGTAATTAAATAGGAAGAAGAAGAAAAAATAACACTAGGGAGTTAAATCCTGGAAATACCCATGAAATTTATATTCGGAAAAAGTGAGTGACGTGCCTGTTGTTTTGGGTATGATGGCAAGCAGACATTACCCAAAAAGAAGAAAAATAAATCAGGTTTCTATCAGAAAACGCGCGACACGCCCCTTTTGGCTTTGGGCATGAAGATAAGCAGGAATTGAAGAGAAGAAAAAAGAATAAGAAAGACAGAAAACAATCAAAGAACCCACACGAGTTGGGCACGGTTTATGGTTTTAATTGACAATAATTCAGTTGCAGAAGAATCACGATTAACATTAAAACAAAACGAGAGACAAAAATATAACAGCATTTAACGAAACTCGAGTACAATGTAAAATAGGATCCTTGGATGTTCCAGTGAAGAGAGCAGTTAAACTAGGATCGGTTATTAGTCCACCTTATCTAATGATGCTATTGGTACAGTTACTAAAATTACCCCCCCCCCCATCTTGAATTATCACTTCATTAATATTAGCCACATTTATTATGCTGATGACACTCTTGCTAGCTGAAGATCACGAATCACTCCAAACGGCCATTGAGATCTGTAATCTTCTTTGTTTCAAAAGATATTTCATGAAAGAAGGTTTTCTTTTCTTTTAATTTCGTATACTGTATTTTTTTTGCGTCCCAGTACTGAAACGAGCCACTCATTTGACCCAGCTTTATTAGAAACCAATCATTTCCTTAAATACTGTAATTCAGGACAAGGGGTCATAAAGTGAGACAAATCTCTGCCAGTTTCTTCAGACAAGGGGTATAAGTAAGGACCAACCATCGCCCTTATTTTGCTACATTTCCTTTCTCCGGTCCAATCCCCATCCCTTTATTCTAAACATCTGATAACCAAAAACCATTTGGAGTTGATCTTATCTGAAAACCCCACATGTTTTCCTTCTATCAACTAAAACATCCAGATAAGCTGCCTTTACTAGGTAAACTACAACATTTTCAAGATATACTACTGTTCTTACCAGTATTTTTAACTGCATGAAAACAATCATATAACAACCTTTAATAGCCACCTATTGATAATTACCCAATTAAACGTAATAGTCTCCTGAAATGTCATAAATACACTCTTTCTATTTTTTCCCCCTTTTCAAATCCCAAAACCTCCCCACCATAGCTCTCAACTGGCCTTAACTTAATCTAAAAAAAAACTTCAGTAATGCACATGAAGCCTTCTGACCATAACAATTCGCCATATGCAGCTTGTCAGTCCACCTTTCTGATAACAGATTTATCTATATTTAAAACAATATTTTTTACTTTCCAAATAACTATCCAAAATATTTAACATTTTCTTAGAGTCCGGAGACGATTTCATCAGCAACGCATATCATATGTAAGTTACAAACCAAGCTGCAGCGACATCATGGTTGCGGCATCAGCCATAACCTAGTAAAGAACAATCTTTAGCCCATAGTACCCGAGAATTTAAAAACATATTTTCAAAAAAAAACTTTCAAGTGAGGAAGAATCCCCAGTTGAAACTGATTCAGGAAAGGTAAGTATTATTTTGATTAATAATAAT
>NC_142796.1:34010679-34032391 GCF_049724085.1 Artemia sp. Qi Xiang Cuo
TATATATATATATATATATATATATATATATATATATATATATATATATATATATATATATATATATATATATATATATATATTATGTTTAAGAGGTAATTACTTGGCAAAAAAAAAAAAAAAAAAAAAAAAAAAAAAAAAAAAAAAAAAAAAAAAAACTGTCGTCCTAATCCAGCAATTGAGACAAATGTGCACTTGAACGAGGCTCTCACCTTACACATCCATCCAACTACCTAGGATAAAACAGTATACCCAAACCATCAACCAAATAGAAAAGTCCAAATCCATGCAAAGTTGTCATCAATAAATGTAAGTCGTTGTAAAATTACCCGCAAAAGCACCTTAAATCTAGCAAAATATTTCCAAGTAAAACCTTCCATTTAGGGCTCATCAGAAGAATATACACATATATATATATATATATATATATATATATATATATATATATATATATATATATATATATATATATATATATATATATATATATATATATATATATATACATATATGCATACATATATATATATATATATATATATATATATATATATATATATATATATATATATATATATATATATATATATATATATATATATATATATATATATATATATATATATATACATATATATATATACATGTAGTAGCCATATCTGTAGTAGCCATATATGGCGTGTTGTAGCCATATCAGATGCAGAAAAGTTTTCCAGCGCCTAAGAAGAACTGAAGTTTCCAAAGTAGAAGCCCGTGGACAGGGATCTGCTTAAAGAGTATGTGCTTATTATAAATCTATTGTGCCAAGCCTTATATTTTTTTGCAATGCTAAAAAATCGCTATCTTGGTTCTGTTTTGCCAGTACTTTATGGTTTGGAGATTAAACTAAAATGACTTCAGAATATCCGTACTCTCAAGCATGCTCTACCATTAGTAGAGGTCATTTTAGGTGGTTTGCGTGAACGATTCTCGCATGTTTTCTCAATGGAATTGGAAGAGAAAGCCTTCAGTGAACTAGTCATAGCTACTTGCTCTCACCCGAGTTTCAAATTACCTGTGTTGACTCCAGCCATGCAAGGAAAAAAACGAATAATAGACGTAGTGAACTTAGGAATGAAAAAAGTAGCCATGCTTTTCTCCAGTGATGAGCTGGTTGAAAGGGCTGAGAAGTCTGGTACCAATGAAACTCATGATTTATTTTCGATGATGGAAGATGATGATACTGTCAGTGATGAAGAAGTAAATAAAAATATTAGTCTCTAAGCTGAATTCTTCAAATTTCTTCAAGACAAGAGGAGGACCCTCAATTCTTTGAAGGACTATCCACAAATCGGAAAACTGTTTAAGAAATTTTATACCCCTCTCCTACCATTTGCACCTGTTGAACGCCTATTTCCCGCTGCAGGAGATGTATTGACTGCGAAAAAAAAAACACTTAGAAGATGCTAAGATTGAGAAGCTTTTGCTATTATAAGTAATCAAAGATGTCATGACTCCTCACTAAAATAAAGAAATTTTTTTAGACATCTTTTTTCGAAGTAGTGGGATATTTAACTATGCTATTGATCATAGTGCCATTGACATATTTCTGACGCAAGATTCCAGAATCCGGACCAATGAAGACCAGTCATCTGTTGACGGATCTGTTAATCTGTAAGAAAATGACTGGTCTTCATTGGTCCAGATCCTGCCCGGATACAGCCCTGGTGGTACTAGAATGGAGTTCCTTTTCACTTCTCCATTGGAAATTATCTAACAACTAATGTAAATTTTTCTCCTGACGACCTAACCATATTCTTTACCGTGCAAAAAAAAGCCTTCAACCCATGTACTTCCGTACTTAAGTACGCACTTAAGTACAATTTACTTCGAGTGCTTAGTACTGATACTTAATTACAATTTTGGTTGATTACTTGGTACTTATACTTTTTTAGAGTACTTGACCCAACACTAATAGCCCAATAGTAACGGAAACTCTAAAGGAAGATATCTTTATAATAATTAATACGTCAAGGAATTGACTTCTTATTTTGATTCCAAATATATAAAATCTATTAGGTTTAATTTAAACTTTTGATAGGTAACAAGCTCTAAAAATGATTATAGACAACGCCATATCCAGAGGGGGTTAGGGGGTTCATCCCCCAAACTTTTTGTCCAACACGTGAAACCTAACAAAATTACAAATGAACAAAATTTCCAAACGTTTTGTAAATTTTGTTTTCACTCCCTCCCGAGCAAAATGTTTGGCTATGGCCCCGGTCACAAGTTTTTCACGAATTTCACAGGTGTCTTCTGTCATTTTTTACAGATTAAGAAATTCTTAGTGGTAGCACTCCTTAAAAGTTAAAACAGAGAATCAGGCAAATTATTTGAAAACTGAAGACGTTGTCTGTTGCAGGCCTGCGGAAACGTTTGCTTTATTAGTAAGTTCTAGAATAATAGGCTGTTGATGCACAATATTCAAAAAATCAGAGAGATTAAAATTCTAGATGGTTGTTAATAGTATCTATAAATTAGGCTAAACAATTGCTTTTTTAATAATTGCAAAAAGAAGTTAGCCTAGGCCGAATATTGTTGGCTGGGCTTGTCACAAAAGCACTTCATTCCTTTCATCAAGTTCAGTTCTATCTTAAATATCAAAGAAACTTTTTTTCTGAAAAGGAGGCTATTTAGGATCAGTTTAGGGGTTAACCAATTCTAAAGGAAATAGGCCCTATGCTTATCAAACAAAAGTAGGCCTAGCCTATTATCATTATGCTCCTTGTTTTTTGCTCTTTCCAAAAATTGCAGTCACTTCTGATATTTTGCCTCATCCCCCTGATGGTCCTGGATACAGCCCTTGTAATATGTTATGTAAAGAACTAGCCTAAAAGAAAACATAGGCTACAAATACTGAAACCCTAGCTTTATTATATGCAGGATGTTTCTATTATTCACATTGTCATATTTTCCATCATCATTATCCACCTTTCAATTCATTTCAAATAGTATTGTTATCCAATAGATCACCCTCTCAATCAACAGAAGATAAGCATTTGTCACTCCAACACCTGAACAAGGTACCAATTGCTTTGACACTAACCAGAAAGTCATTATACCTTTCTGGTAATTTTAGCTTCCCTGAAATCAATTGGCAACTAAAAGACTCACTAACACACCTGTTTATCTTACTCCTTGAAGAGAACTTTCTCTCACAACTGATCACAGAACCCACTAGATGCAGAGCAAACAAAAAAAAAATATCATAGACCAGGACACTGGACACTTCTAGCTAGACACTTAGACACTAGACACTTCTAGCCCAGGAAATATAGATAGAATCACCATACTTCCTCCACTAGGTAAAAGTGACCATGTAATACTTCTGGTCAACTTGACCCTCAACCAAAGCCATCCACCCTATCCTCAGAGGAAAGAAGTGAAAAAGCTTGATAATTCTTACTTTAAAGAAATAGATTAGACTATCCTATATATGAGAGAAACTTGCAATGAAAAATTTGAGCTCTTTTGTGATGTAGTAACCCATTGTACAGAAGCTTGTACAGAAAAAACTTCCATGCACAAAGACGCTACCTTACATGGACTCAAAGCACAAAAGACTGATTAATATCAAGAAAAAGAAATTTAACAAATAAAGGAACTCCAAAAACATGATATAGAAATAGAATCCACTAGAAAAGAATACAATTGAGCAAGGAGCAAGGTGAGAGAAGCAACTAGACAAGTTGAAAAAGAACAAGAGAGGAAAATTGCTGGTGATGCAAAATCAGCCTCTAAGAAATTTTAGAAACACATAAATGCAAAGATGGCTCATCTGAAAGGGCCTATGATTTCTTTAGCTCTGTTTTTAAACCAAAACAAACAGACCCTGAACCATCCCATAAAACACATGACTTGAAAGTCCTTATCATAAAGGAAGAAATCAAACTACCTCTCCAGAAACTTCAATCAGACAAATCCAAAGGTCCAGACAGAATTGAAGCACTATGGCTCAAAGAGAGTATAGAATATATTGTTGAACTTTTGCAAGGACTATGAAAGCTCTATAGATAAAGATGCAGTACCATCAAAATGGTCTGAAGTAGTTGTTGTCCCCATCCACAAGAAAGGTGAACAATCAAAAGCAGAAAACTACCAACCTCTGTGCCTGACATCACTAGTCAGTAAACTTTGTGAAGGATGCATAAGAGACAATAGATACAGAGAATTATGATAAATCTCAACCAATATGGATTCCTACCAAACAGAATTATCAGAAATGTTCAATGATTGGACAGAAGCCCTGGAAGAAAGTCACAGCATTCTGGGAGTACTATTTATTGTCAAAAAAAACTTTTGAGTGTGTATTGCATACAAAGCTAATGGATGAACTCCAACAGTAATTTTCCAACACAAATATTATCCTGGACAGAATCATTCCTCAGAAACCAAAACCAAAAAGTTAGAGTGGGTGACAGTATCTTGAATTCAGCAAAAATAACCAGAAGGGTGATACAAGGTAGTGTAATTGGTCATCTCCTCTTCATACTCTTTAGCAACAAAATCAACAGAAATATCATCAGCACTAAAGTCTATGCAGATGACACAAAACTTTATAGGAAGCTTGTATCATCTCAAAATGTAGCAACACTACAAAAAGACATTGGCACCTTAACTGAAAACCTCCAAAGCCTAAGTCTCGACTTCAGTCCATCAAAAACCAAGGTCCTGTGGATGGGGAAGAAAAATACTACTTCTGTGCCCCAACTAACAATAAGCAATAAAACAGGCTGCAGAATACCTCTGACACTCATTGACTCTGAAAGAGGTCTTAGTATTATTGCTGATCCACAGGTTAAATTCAATGAGCACACCCAAAAAACTATTTCCAAAGTATCACAGCTCATCAGGCTGATCAAACAAAGTTTCAAGCACTTAGACGGCAATATTTTTGTAAAACTGTACAAGGAGATTGTCAGACCTACAATTGAGTATAGGAATATGATTTGGGGACCACACTATAAAAAGGACTTGGCTGCCCTGGAAAAGATCCATAGACATGCTTCTAAACTTCTTCCTGGTTTGAAAAATTTAAGCTACAGAGAACAACTATTCAAACTTAACATACCCACCCTGAAATATAGACAAGTGAGAGGAGACCAGATGCAGCTGTACAAAGTAAAGCACAACCTGGAGAAACTGTCTCTCCAGATATATTTTCATCGTTTAAAAATAAACACATGAATGGTATGCACATGAATATATTTTAAAATTTAAATCAAAAGTGTCATTCTATTTTTCTGATATGATTTAGAGATGTAAAAAAAGAAAGTTGAATAATTTCGAAGTAAAAAAAAATAGTTTGCTTTCATGAAGAAAAAATTGAATTAGAACCATCAGTCCTCATCAATAGGAGTATGGGTATGCACAAGAATATATTTTACAATTTAAATCAAAAGTGTCATTATATTTTTCTGATATGATTTAGAGATGTAAAAAAAATTTGAATAATTTTGAAGTCCAAAAAAAAATTTAGTTAAAAAAAAAAATAGTTTGCTTTCATGAAAAAAATATTGAATTAGAACCATCTGTTCTCATCAATAGGAGTATGGGTATGCACAAGAATATATTTTAAAATGTAAATCAAAAGTGTTATTCTATTTTTCTGATATGATTTAGAGATGTAAAAAAAAAAGTTGAATAATTTCGAAGTCCAAAAAAAAATTTAGTTAAAAAAAAATAGTTTGCTTTCATGAAAAAAAATATTGAATTAGAACCATCAGTCCTCATCAATAGGAGTATGGGTATGCAAATGAATATATTTTAAAATTTAAATCAAAAGTGCCATTCTATTTTTCTGATATGATTTACAGATGTAAAAAAAGAAAGTTGAATAATTTCGAAGTAAAAAAAAATAGTTTGCTTTCATGGAAAAAAAATATTGAATTAGAACCATCAGTCCTCATCAATAGGAGTATGGGCATGCACAAGAATATATTTTAAAATTTAAATCAAAACTGTCATTATATTTTTCTAATATGATTTAGAGATGTAAAAAAAGAAAGTTGAATAATTTCGAAGTAAAAAAAATAGTTAGCTTTCATGAAAAAAATATTGAATTAGAACCATCAGTCCTCATCAATAGGAGTATGGGTATGCACAAGAATATATTTTAAAATTTAAATCAAAAGTGTCATTATATTTTTCTGATATGATTTAGATATGTAAAAAAAAAGTTGAATAATTTCGAAGTCCAAAAAAAAATTTAGTTAAAAAAAAAATAGTTTGCTTTCATGAAAAAATATTGAATTAGAACCATCAGTTCTCATCAATAGGAGTATGGGTATGCACAAGAATATATTTTAAAATTTAAATCAAAAGTGTCATTATTTTTTTCTGATATGATTTAGAGATGTAAAAAAAAAGTTGAATAATTTCGAAGTCCAAAAAAAATTTAGTTAAAAAGAAAATAGTTTGCTTTCATGAAAAAAATATTGAATTAGAACCATCAGTCCTCATCAATAGGAGTATGGGTATGTACAAGAATATATTTTAAAATTTAAATCAAAAGTGTCATTATATTTTTCTAATATTATTTAGAGATGTAAAAAAAAACTTTAATAATTTAGAAGTCCAAAAAAAAATTTTGTTAAAAAAAAAATAGATTGCTTTCATGAAAAAAATATTTAATTACAACCATCAGTCCTCATCAATATGAGTATGGGTATGCACAAGAATATATTTTAAAGATTAAATAAAAAGTGTAAGTAAAATTTTTGATATTATTTAGAGATGTAAAAAAAGAAATGTTAATAATTTCGAAGTAAAAAAAAATAGTTAGCTTTCATGAAAAAAATATTAAATTAGAAACATCAGTCCTCATGAATAGGACTATGGGTCTACACAAGAATATATTTTAAAATTTAAATATTAAGGGTCATTCTATTTTTGTGATATGATTTAGAGATGTAAAAAAAAAGTTGAATAATTTCGAAGTCAAAAAAAAAATTTTGTTAAAAAAAAAATAGTTTGCTTTCATGAAAAAAATATTGAATTAGAACCATCTGTTCTCATCAATAGGAGTATGGGTATGCAGAAGAATATATTTTAAAATTTAAATAAAAAGTGTAATTATATTTTTCTTATATTATTTAGATATTTAAAAAAAAAGTTTAATAATTTAGAAGTCCAAAAAAATTTAGTTAAAAAAAAAATAGTTTGCTTTCATGAAAAAAAATATTGAATTAGAACCATCAGTCCTCATCAATAGGAGTATGGGTATGCACATGAATATATTTAAAAATTTAAATCAAAAGGGTCATTCTATTTTTCTGATATGATTTGGAGATGTAAAAAAAGAAAGTTGAATAATTTCGAAGTAAAAAAAAATAGTTTGCTTTCATGAAAAAAAATATTGAATTATAACCATCAGTTCTCATCAATAGGAGTATAAGTATGCACAAGAATAAATTTAAAAATTTAAATCATAAGTGCCATTATATTTTTCTTATATGATTTAGAGATGTAAAAAAAAAAGTTGAATAATTTCGAAGTAAAAAAAAAATAGTTTGCTTTCATGAAACAAATATTGAATTAGAACCATCAGTCCTCATCAATAGGAGTATGGGTATGCACATGAATATATTTTAAAATTTAAATCAAAAGTGTAATTCTATTTTTCTAATATGATTTAGAGATGTAAAAAAAGAAAGTTGAATAATTTCGAAGTAAAAAAAAATAGTTTGCTTTTATGAAAAAAATATTGAATTAGAACCATCAGTTCTCATCAATAGGAGTATGAGTATGCACAAGAATATATATTAAAATTTAAATAAAAAGTGTCATACTATTTTTCTGATATGATTTAGAGATGTAAAAAAAAGTTGAATAATTTCGAAGTCCAAAAAAAAATTTAGTTAAAAAAAAAATAGTTTGCTTTCATGAAAAAAATATTGAATTAGAACCATCAGTTCTCATCAATAGGAGTATGGGTATGCTCAAGAATATATTTTAAAATTTAAATCAAAAGTGTCATTATGTTTTTCTGATATGATTTAGAGATGTAAAAAAAAGTTGAATAATTTCGAAGTCCAAAAAAAATTTAGTTAAAAAAAAAATAGTTTGCTTTCAAGAAAAAAATATTGAATTAGAACCATCAGTTCTCATCAATAGGAGTATGGGTATGCACAAGAATATATTTTCAAATTTAAATCAAAAGTGTCATTATATTTTTCTGATATGATTTAGAGATGTAAAAAAAAAGTTTAATAATTTAGAAGTAAAAAAAAAAATTTATTTAAAAAAAAAATAGTTTTCTTTAATGAAAAAAATATTGAATTAGAACCATCAGTCATCATCAATAGGAGTATGGGTATGCACATAATATATTTTAAAGTTTAAATCAAAAGTGTCATTCTATTTTTCTGATATGATTTAGAGATGTAAAAAAAGAAAGTTGAATAATTTCGAATTAAAAAAAATAGTTTGCTTTCATGAAAAAAATATTGAATTAGAACCATCAGTTCTCATCAATAGGAGTATGGGTATGCAAAAGAATATATTTTAAAATTTAAATCTAAAGTGTAATTCTATTTTTATGATATTATTTACATATTTAAAAAAAAATTTTAATAATTTCGAAGTCAAAAAAAAAATTTAGTTAAAAAAAAATTGTTTGCTTTCATTAAAAAAATATTGAATTAGAACCATCAGTCCTCATCAATAGGAGTATAGGTATGCAGAAGAATATATTTTAAAATTTAAATCATAAGTGCCATTATATTTTTCTGATATGATTTAGAGATGTAAAAAAAAGTTGAATAATTTCGAAGTCCAAAAAAAAATTTAGTTAAAAAAAAAATAGTTTGCTTTCATGAAAAAAAATATTGAATTAGAACCATCAGTCCTCATCAATAGGAGTATGGGTATGCACATGAATATATTTTAAAATTTAAATCAAAAGTGTCTTTCTATTTATCTGATATGATTTAGAGATGTAAAAAAAGAAAGTTGAATAATTTCGAAGTAAAAAAAAAATAGTTTGCTTTCATGAAAAAAAATATTGAATTAGAACCATCAGTTCTCATCAATAGGAGTATGGGCATGCACAAGAATATATTTTAAAATTTAAATCAAAACTGTCATTATATTTTTCTGATATGATTTAGAGATGTAAAAAAAAAGTTGAATAATTTCGAAATCCAAAAAAAAAATTTAGTAAAAAAAAAAAAATAGTTTGCTTTCATGAAAAAAATATTGAATTAGAACCATCAGTCCTCATCAATAGGAGTATGGGTATGCACATGAATATATTTTAAAATTTAAATCGTGTCATTCTATTTTTCTGATATGATTTAGAGATGTAAATAAAGTTGAAAAAATATATCATGTTAAAAAAAAATAATAAAAAAAAAGTTATAAAAAAACAAAAAAAATAAAATGGGGGGGGGGGGCCAAAAAGTTGGAGGGAGGGGGCACCCTTCGAATTTGGGGATAGAGGACCTATGGAGGGTTGAATTTTCTGGTGGTTAGGGTCGTTGGTGCTTATGATCCATGATGGTTCATACTCATGTATACCTCACTACTTGATCTTTAAGGATTTCTATGGTTTGTTCTGAATTACTTTATTAAAGTTATTTTCTTGCCATCTTCATCTCTCTTAGCATCAACTTTTTAGCATACTATAATGTTGGACCCTATTTGAAATTAACAACACTATTCAAACGCCATTGAGGTTACCTTAACTGCTAATCACTTTAACCCTTTTTCTCCATTGTCAAGTACATACTCTGAAAAGGTGCCAAGGAACATAAGGCAATTCAGGAACCAGTGGGGGATCCCTGCTCGTAACTGCTAATCACTTTAACCCTTTTTCTACATCGTCAAGTACATGCTCTGAAAAGGTGCCAAGGAACGTAATCTCGTCAAACTGGTTCTTGTATAATTCCATGTGCAATTCTTATCAATAGCAATAACCAGTCTGGTAATCTGCCTTGGAAAGCTGCCAAGGAACATAAAGGTCGCGAATTCCATAGATACACCCTACTAACTCCGTTGTCGACACAACCCCCAGGGCCCGGGAGCAGCATTGTAAGTTTTGCCCTGGGGTATATATGGTTCTTATGAAAGGGATGCTGGTATAAACTTCAGAGAAGGCTAATTTGATTGGGAATTGAAAGTTTGAGTTCACTTTTTAGGAGTCAAAAGAATCCGAGGGCAACTAGCCCCCCGCCCAATATTTTTCCCCAGCCCATTTGATAAAAATTTTGAGATATAAACTTTGTTGAAAATAGTTCAAAGGTCAGATAAGAAAAACTCTGGTGTCGATAAAACCCCCCAGGGCCCGGGGCAGGTGTTCTAAGTTATGCCCTGGGGGGCATATATCGTTCTTATAGAAGGGATGCTCGTATAAACTTCATAGAGGGCTCATTTGATTGAAAATTTAAAGTTCTAGTTCACTTTCTAAGAGATAAAACATATCGGAGGGGAACTAGTGCCCCCATGCCCTTTTTCCCCAAACCCATTCGATACAAACTTTGAGAAAACCATTCTTTCTAAATAGTTCAGAAATTAGATAACAAAAACTCCGGTGTCGATAAATCCCCCAGGGGCCGGCGCAGGTGTTATAAGGTTTGTGCTGGGGGCGTATATGGTTCTTATGAAAGGGATGCTCGTATAAACTTCAGAGAGTAGTCAATAGATTGGAAATTGAAAGTTCTAGTTTACTTTTTAAGATTCAAAAGAAATCCGAGGACAACTAGCCCCTCCACGCTCTTTTTCCCAAATCCATCCAATAATACCAATTTTGAGATAGCCATTCTGTTAAAAATAGTTCAAAGTTCAGACAAAAACTCAGGTGTCGCTGCAACCCCCAGGGCCCGGTGGTAGGCGATGTAAGTTGCGCTTTGGGGGTATATGTGTTTCTTGTGGAAGGGATGCTCGTATAAGCTTCGGAGAGGACTCATTTGATTGGAAATGGAAAGTTTTAGTTCATTTCTTAAGAGTCAAAAGAGATCCGAGGGCAACTAGCCCCACCCTCTCTTGCCCTTTTTTCCCCAAGCCCATCCGATACTAATTTTGAGGTAGCAATTTTTTTTTAAATAGATAAAATATCAGATAACAAAATTTTCAGGGTTGACCCAACCTCGCAGGGCCCAGGGACATGTGTTTCAAGTTATACTCCAGAGGTGTATAAGGTTTTCATGTAAGGAGTGGTCGTATAAACTTCGAAGGTGGCTCATTTGATTTGAAATTGATTGGGAGTTACCGTTTTATGAGTCAAAAGTTAACGGAGGGTATCTACCCCCCTGCCTGACCCAAATACCCTTTTTTCCCTAAATGCATCGAATGAGAATTTTTATATGGAAGAGACTGTCGTATAAACTTCGGAAAGGGCTTAGTTGATTGTAAATCAGAATTTCTAGTGCCGTTCTCAAGAGTCAAAAGTTATCAGAGGGCAGCTAGTCCCCGTCTCCCCAAGGCCCTTTTCCCCAAATCCATCAAATCAAAATTCTGAGAAAGCTATTTTCTTCAAAATAGTTTAAAGATCAAATAAAAAAATTCCGGCGTCGACATTTATCCCCAGAGCCCAGAGAAAGTGTTATAAGCTATGCCCCGAGGGTATGTAAGGTTTATGTAAGGAATGTTCGTATAAACTTCAGACATGGCTCGTTTGATTTGAAATTGAAAGTTCTAGTTAACTTTGTAAGAGTCATCAAAAGTGATTGGAGGATTTCTACCCCCCCCCCCACGCCTTTCCCCCCAAATACATCCGATAAAAATTTTGAGATAGTAGTTTTGTTCAAAATAGCCCAAAGACCAAATAACTATGCTTCTGGGGTCCCCTCCCCCGCCCATGGAAATGGCTCAGAGTTACGGAGCTTAATTATTGTTACTTTTATAGTTTGTTTACTTTGATACTTGGATTTAGTGATTTACGTCGTAACTTGGAATTACGGTGCAAGGGCCTTAAGCTGTGCAAGCTGCTTATTGTTAATTTGATACTTTGTTTACTTTGATACCTTGTTAACTTTGATCCTTTCTTTAATTGGATGCTTTGGTACTTTTATTTGGTTACTTTGATACTAGTTTTGATACGTTCATGAAAGTTTGATGTGAAAAAAACAAAATAAATATTATGTTCGATGAAAAAACAAAAAAAAACAATTAAAAGAAACTTTTAAATCAAAATACACTAATTATAAAGTTTACAAACAGCAGAGTAAACCAATTGGTTAAGAATCCACTGGTAAAAAGAAATAAAAAATTAGTTAGAAATCTATTTGTTAAAAAATTTTTGGCTTGTTTGTTTCAGATCCTAAGGTAGCAACAAAATAAAATGCTTAGAATTAAAGCCCAAACTTCACAAAAGGTGGTCTTACCATATTGTGCGGAGACCCGGTGCCAATTACGCCGTATGTTTTAGACCTTTACAGTGAGAGAAGGAGGCAAAACCCAAACTCTTGTTTGTAGTGGTTTTTGTTCATCTTAAGCTTTATTTGCATATACAATTTAAGTTTCCATCGTTTTAAGATTTATTTATTCATTCATATTACTACCTATTACAAAGAAAGAACATTTACTGAATAAAAACCAGCTGGGAATCAATGAAAAAGGATTTACCAAAATGATTGAGCAAGAATAGTTTGCCTTTCAATAGCTTTAGCTTGTCTGCAATTTCGGTTTTCATTACATATGCGGATAGGTTTTCTTAAATTAGACTGGGCGAAATTACTGGAAAAATACGAAAATACAAAAATACTTAAATTAGACTGGGCGAATGTAAAATTTCCTACATAAACACGGGACTCTGTAGACACCACTACCCAGTATATGGTCAGTTTTATCTTTTCCTGAGTTGAAAAAATGTTCAACTTTTTGTTCAGTTTGAAAAGAGATTATGTTTATTTAAAAAAAACTTCAATTTTATCGCTAAGTTTTGAAATGTATAGTAAAGTGGTGAAAGTTTTCTTCTTAATTACCGGAATACCTGAATCAAGGGGGACGGGCTCCTTATTTTCTTGTTTAATCTTTTTTCAATCGTCTATCTATCATATTTTCAATAAGGTTTATTGGGTAGCTATTTCAGAATAAAATATCTTTGATATAATTTAATTCAGAAATTACATGAATACGTGAACAGATTTTTAACACTCGGTCGACTAAAAAGATTATTACCCCTCTTTTCACAGAAGGGGGTGATTTAACGAGAAATGTAGATACCGATCATTATGGGTCGGCTTTCTGTATATACAAAATTCAAGGCTAGGAATATTTTTTATATTTAAAGCATCCAAGAAAGGCAGCTTTTCTGAATCTTCCAGTTCCATTGTGAATAGGATATTCGAATCAAAAGAGCTCAAATGTGCCAAAAAATCTCTTAATTATATTAGTCCGAGTATTTTCAGCTAATTGTCATCTTCAAGAAGACTTTATCAATTCGCTATATCCAAATGCCAAACCATATGGAACACCACAAATCATAGCACAAAACGTGCCGACAAGTTTTTGGAAATTACTGGAAGGTGGCCAGTCGAACCAAATACTACATACTAGAACTCTCTCCAAGATACAATAAAGCGTGTTGTAGCCATATCAGATGCAGAAAAGTTTTCCAGCGCCTAAGAAGAACTGAAGTTTCCAACGTAGAAGCCCGTGGACAGGGATCTGCTTAAAGAGTATGTGCTTATTATAAATCTATTGTGCCAAGCCTTATATTTTTTTGCAATGCTAAAAAATCGCTATCTTGGTTCTGTTTTGCCAGTACTTTATGGTTTGGAGATTAAACTAAAATGACTTCAGAATATCTGTATTATCAAGCATGCTTTGGCATTAGTAGAGGTCATTTTAGGTGGTTTGCGTGAACGATTCTCGCATGTTTTCTCAATGGACTTGGAAGAGAAAGCCTTCAGTGAACTAGTCATAGCTACTTGCTCTCACCCGAGTTTCAAATTACCTGTGTTGACTCCAGCCATGCAAGGAAAAAAAACGAATAATAGACGTAGTGAACTTAGGAATGAAAAAAGTAGCCATGCTTTTCTCCAGTGATGAGCTGGTTGAAAGGGCTGAGAAGTCTGGTACCAATGAAACTCATGATTTATTTTCGATGATGGAAGATGATGATACTGTCAGTGATGAAAAAGTAAATAAAAATATTAATCTCTAAGCTGAATTCTTCAAATTTCTTCAAGACAAGAGGAGGACCCTCAATTCTTTGAAGGACTATCCACAAATCGGAAAACTGTTTAAGAAATTTTATACCCCTCTCCTACCATTTGCACCTGTTGAACGCCTATTTCCCGCTGCAGGAGATGTATTGACTGCGAAAAAAAAAAAACACTTAGAAGATGCTAAGATTGAGAAGCTTTTGCTATTATAAGTAATCAAAGATGTCATGACTCCTCACTAAAATAAAGAAATTTTTTTAGACATCTTTTTTCGAAGTAGTGGGATATTTAACTATGCTATTGATCATAGTGCCATTGACATATTTCTGACGCAAGATTCCAGAATCCGGACCAATGAAGACCAGTCATCTGTTGACGGATCTGTTAATCTGTAAGAAAATGACTGGTCTTCATTGGTCCAGATCCTGCCCGGATACAGCCCTGGTGGTACTAGAATGGAGTTCCTTTTCACTTCTCCATTGGAAATTATCGAACAACTAATGTAAATTTTTCTCCTGACGACCTAACCATATTCTTTACCGTGCAAAAAAAAGCCTTCAACCCATGTACTTCCGTACTTAAGTACGCACTTAAGTACAATTTACTTCGAGTGCTTAGTACTGATACTTAATTACAATTTTGGTTGATTACTTGGTACTTATACTTTTTTAGAGTACTTGACCCAACACTAATAGCCCAATAGTAACGGAAACTCTAAAGGAAGATATCTTTATAATAATTAATACGTCAAGGAATTGACTTCTTATTTTGATTCCAAATATATAAAATCTATTAGGTTTAATTTAAACTTTTGATAGGTAACAAGCTCTAAAAATGATTATAGACAACGCCATATCCAGAGGGGGGTTAGGGGGTTCATCCCCCAAACTTTTTGTCCAACACGTGAAACCTAACAAAATTACAAATGAACAAAATTTCCAAACGTTTTGTAAATTTTGTTTTCACTCCCCCTCCCGAGCAAAATGTTTGGCTATGGCCCCGGTCACAAGTTTTTCACGAATTTCACAGGTGTCTTCTGTCATTTTTTACAGATTAAGAAATTCTTAGTGGTAGCACTCCTTAAAAGTTAAAACAGAGAATCAGGCAAATTATTTGAAAACTGAAGACGTTGTCTGTTGCAGGCCTGCGGAAACGTTTGCTTTATTAGTAAGTTCTAGAATAATAGGCTGTTGATGCACAATATTCAAAAAATCAGAGAGATTAAAATTCTAGATGGTTGTTAATAGTATCTATAAATTAGGCTAAACAATTGCTTTTTTAATAATTGCAAAAAGAAGTTAGCCTAGGCCGAATATTGTTGGCTGGGCTTGTCACAAAAGCACTTCATTCCTTTCATCAAGTTCAGTTCTATCTTAAATATCAAAGAAACTTTTTTTCTGAAAAGGAGGCTATTTAGGATCAGTTTAGGGGTTAACCAATTCTAAAGGAAATAGGCCCTATGCTTATCAAACAAAAGTAGGCCTAGCCTATTATCATTATGCTCCTTGTTTTTTGCTCTTTCCAAAAATTGCAGTCACTTCTGATATTTTGCCTCATCCCCCTGATGGTCCTGGATACAGCCCTTGTAATATGTTATGTAAAGAACTAGCCTAAAAGAAAACATAGGCTACAAATACTGAAACCCTAGCTTTATTATATGCAGGATGTTTCTATTATTCACATTGTCATATTTTCCATCATCATTATCCACCTTTCAATTCATTTCAAATAGTATTGTTATCCAATAGATCACCCTCTCAATCAGAAGAAGATAAGCATTTGTCACTCCAACACCTGAACAAGGTACCAATTGCTTTGACACTAACCAGAAAGTCATTATACCTTTCTGGTAATTTTAGCTTCCCTGAAATCAATTGGCAACTAAAAGACTCACTAACACACCTGTTTATCTTACTCCTTGAAGAGAACTTTCTCTCACAACTGATCACAGAACCCACTAGATGCAGAGCAAACAAAAAAAAAATATCATAGACCAGGACACTGGACACTTCTAGCTAGACACTTAGACACTTCTAGCCCAGGAAATATAGATAGAATCACCATACTTCCTCCACTAGGTAAAAGTGACCATGTAATACTTCTGGTCAACTTGACCCTCAACCAAAGCCATCCACCCTATCCTCAGAGGAAAGAAGTGAAAAAGCTTGATAATTCTTACTTTAAAGAAATAGATTAGACTATCCTATATATGAGAGAAACTTGCAATGAAAAATTTGAGCTCTTTTGTGATGTAGTAACCCATTGTACAGAAGCTTGTACAGAAAAAACTTCCATGCACAAAGACGCTACCTTACATGGACTCAAAGCACAAAAGACTGATTAATATCAAGAAAAAGAAATTTAACAAATAAAGGAACTCCAAAAACATGATATAGAAATAGAATCCACTTGAAAAGAATACAATTGAGCAAGGAGCAAGGTGAGAGAAGCAACTAGACAAGTTGAAAAAGAACAAGAGAGGAAAATTGCTGGTGATGCAAAATCAGCCTCTAAGAAATTTTAGAAACACATAAATGCAAAGATGGCTCATCTGAAAGGGCCTATGATTTCTTTAGCTCTGTTTTTAAACCAAAACAAACAGACCCTGAACCATCCCATAAAACAAATGACTTGAAAGTCCTTATCATAAAGGAAGAAATCAAACTACCTCTCCAGAAACTTCAATCAGACAAATCCAAAGGTCCAGACAGAATTGAAGCACTATGGCTCAAAGAGAGTATATAATATAATGTTGAACCTTTGCAAGGAATATGAAAGCTCTATAGATAAAGGTGCAATACCATCAAAATGGTCTGAAGTAGTTGTTGTCCCCATCCACAAGCAGAAGCAGTGAACAATCAAAAGCAGAAAACTACCAACCTGTGTGCCTGACATCACTAGTCAGTAAACTTTGTGAAGGATGCATAAGAGACAATAGATACAGAGAATTATGATAAATCTCAACCAATATGGATTCCTACCAAACAGAATTATCAGAAATGTTCAATGATTGGACAGAAGCCCTGGAAGAAAGTCACAGCATCCTGGGAGTACTATTTATTGTCAAAAAAACTTTTGAGAGTGTATTGCATACAAAGCTAATGGATGAACTCCAACAGTAATTTTCCAACACAAATATTATCCTGGACAGAATCATTCCTCAGAAACCAAACCCAAAAAGTTAGAGTGGGTGACAGTATCTTGAATTCAGCAAAAATAACCAGAAGGGTGATACAAGGTAGTGTAATTGGTCATCTCCTCTTCATACTCTTTAGCAACAAATCAACAGAAATATCATCAGCACTACCAAAGTCTATGCAGATGACACAAAACTTTATAGGAAGCTTGTATCATTTCAAAATGTAGCAACACTACAAAAAGACATTGGCACCTTAACTGAAAACCTCCAAAGCCTAAGTCTCAACTTCAGTCCATCAAAAACCAAGGTCCTGTGGATGGGGAAGAAAAATACTACTTCTGTGCCCCAACTAACAATAAGCAATAAAACAGGCTGCAGAATACCACTGACACTCATTGACTCTGAAAGGGGTCTTAGTATTATTGCTGATCCACAGGTTAAATTCAATGAGCACACCCAAAAAACTATTTCCAAAGTATCACAGCTCATCAGGCTGATCAAACAAAGTTTCAAGCACTTAGACAGCAATATTTTTGTAAAACTGTACAAGGAGATTGTCAGACCTACAATAGAGTATAGGAATATGATTTGGGGACCACACTATAAAAAGGACTTGGCTGCCCTGGAAAAGATCCATAGACATGCTTCTAACTTCTTCCTGGTTTGAAAAATTTAAGCTACAGAGAACAACTATTCAAACTTAACATACCCACCCTGAAATATAGACAAGTGAGAGGAGACCAGATACAGCTGTACAAAGTAAAGCACAACCTGGAGAAACTGTCTCTCCAGATATATTTTCATCGTTTAAAAATAAATGCCACAAGAGGACACCAAGAAAAAATATTCAAACCCATTGCAGTAAATAGATCAAGTGGTAATTTTTGGTGTGTCCAAGCAGTGGCTGACTAGAACTTGCTCCCAGAAATAATTGTGAAATCTGAAAACCTTAAATAGTTTCAAAAATAGCCTGAATTGATTTTGGAGAACATTTTTACATACATAACTCATAGACTAGGGTAAAGGAGACTCTTACCCTTGGTTTAAATTACAAAACCCAGATAACCATTGACTCAGAGGAACACAACTTTGATGAACCAACTGATAGCCATCTAGAGAGTGCTGATACAAAGACATGTTCCTAATGGCACTAAGGATCCTGTAAGTTACATCAATCACAGGTAATACTTGATATGTTTTCATCAGTTTTAAATGCAGAAACCAATGATGTAACACAGGATGCTCAACAAACCCAAACAATCTTCTGATGTTGTATGCTGATGACTGTAAGCTACTAGGGTAAGTCAGATGTCATGAAGAACCTTCAACTGTTCAGGAAGACCTCTATATGCTTTCAAGATGATCTGAAGCCTGGGGCATACAGTTCAATGCATTCAAATGCAAAGTATTTGACCAACATGACCTTAACAAATTATCAGGGGCAAATCCCCAGTATTTTTGTTGAGGGGGGGGGGAGCAAGAGGGGTTCTTATCAAGGGACAATAGACAAATAGTCAAGGGACATGGGCTGTATAATATTTTTTTCCAAATTATTGGGGGGTAACAGTATCCCTCCCCCTCAAATGACATCCCTGCAAATTATATACCTCAAGTTGGGAACAAGCAACTTAAGTCTGTAACTGAAGAAAATGATTTAGACATTATTATTGAGAGGGAGCCTAGGTTCCATTACTGTACACAAGCTCAAGGTGAAAAAGCAAACTGGATCAATGGGATCATCACAGAACTTTTTACCAACAGGGAGCCATACGTGGTAAGGATACTCTATAAAGCATTAGTCTACCTCATTTAGAATCTAGTATGTCCCCAGTATAAAATGGATGCTAAAGCACATGAGAATGTTTGGTGCCAAACCATACAAGCTTGTACCACCCCTGCAAAAAAAAAATAATGAATAAATGTCTTCTATCCTGAAACTCTGGGAGTCTTAGATCCCTATGCTGTTATACAGAAAAAAGTGGAGATGTCATTATGACTCACAGGTCGCTTGAATATGCAAGTCTAAATTCAGCTCTCTCTCCACCCCTCTCCAATACCACCAGTGGACCCAGCCAGAAAATGCAGGTCCCCCAAAGCCAACAACATGTAGGGTAAAGGTAGGTCTACTGATGATTTGACAGTTTTTGCCAAAAAAAAAAAAAAAACAGTTACAAGTTTTTCTCCTCCAGAAGTTCTAATTTAAACACTTGGTTTGAAAAGGGCTTCAGTATGTAGGAAAAACATCTAAGAATCTTATTGTTTTATGAGAAGTTTGAAGTTTTATCTGAAAAGGGTACAAAACTCTAATTTTCCGAAATTAGAGCATTTTCACCCACTAATTCAACACAACAAAAAAGTTAGCTGTTTTTGAAGAAAGTCAGAACCCAATTTGATATGTGTTGAAATACTTGGAGGATACAGGTAGAACCTACAGGTAGAACATGTTGTATTTGACATGTATATTCTCATTTCTTTGTTTTTCTTCAACTTCATTTAATGTATAAAAGTATAAAACACTATTCAAAAAGTAGAAGTAATAAAACTAACAAAATTGTTTCAAGTATGTAGTATTTAGTACAACAAAATTGGTTTAATAAATTTTAATATACAGTATTAAATACAAATTTTATTTAGTATAACAAAATTGTTTCACTGGCATTTTGGAAGGGATAAGGTCTAGGAAAACAGGAGTGGATTTCAAGAAATTTAAGAAGTTTATTGTCATTATATTTGATTTAGTGAATTTTATTTTCATATGCAGATTCTTAGCTTCATCCAAAACACAGGTTAGGATATTTTTTTTTTGGGGGGGGGTCACTTTTGATGTTTCTATGACATGGTTCTAGGCGTCCCCCCTCCCCATCAGAAAATAAGATTTTTCAAATTCAATAAACACAAACTATTTTCAATGATAAGTGCTAAGGAAAGGGAATAATGTCTTCCATGTGAACCTCTGCAATTTTTTGCAGTAGGGAGAACCCATAAATTTGACAGCTATATTTTGGTCAGTGGACCCTGTGAATTTGGACACCAATTATTTCTCATTTGTTTATATGTTGATTAAAGTCTCAACAGGGTCACCTATGTTTTGACAGGACCTGTTGCAGTCTGTCAATAATTTCAACAAGGTTACTACAAGATATTTGAAAAAGAAATAAATCAGTTTATAAAAGCCATTATCTACGTTTGAACTTGACTGAAGGAATATTTTTAATGCATCTGGTATTCCTCTACATTAGGCAAGAATTTGTGACATTTGGAACCTAGTTTTGACAATGTAATATTTGTATGCCATTTTAATTTAATTATATCAAGAGAAAGCTAATGTGACTAGAATTCAAATAAAATCAGATTATCTTGATGCACTGGTGCTAATCCCAATTTTTTTTTTTTTGCAATAAATACTTAAGTAACAGCAGTTTGAACATTGCATACCTGAAAAATTGTCAGGAGCTCCTTTCTTGTCAAAAACAGGAAAATGACTGAATTAAATGTTCTTTTCTTATCTGGGTGTACTGTATATTTTGTCAATGTTTCCTATTGTTGAAATACAAAAATGACTCAAAGAGATGGCGGTCTAAGTCACGGCTAAGCAGAGTTATTCCGTTTTGAAGGAAGATTTTGACAGGGGTTCCAAAATTGCACTGTCGAATCATTGGTACCCTTACCCTACATCAAAACTTTTACACTGTTTGCTCTATGCCAATATGGAATAGTCTCTCAGATGCCACTGTTCCATCCAAGACTGCTGGATCTGGATCATTCAAGAAGGGTATTGATCAGGACTGGACAAATGTGGAATGGAAGCTAACTTGGGATGCTGCCTAATCTTGGTGAAGTTAACACCCCTAGTAAGATTCTCTAAAGGAGGTTCAGCATCACCTTATCTCACTGGTTATTGTGATTTAAGGTAAGATTCAATTCATGGAGAAATTTCTTATTTAGACTACATAATGGGGTAAATTTCACAATTAACTCACTAATTAGACAGCTAAGCAATAGATGTATCTTTAGAATGAGAATTTCATCCTGAATCCTAATGTAACACTCATTTGCATCAGAAATAAACTTTACTCCCCTTACCTGTAATGCACAAATATATACTTTAAGTTGTACCATATGGAGTGAATTCTCTGGAACTCCCTCATTTCTTCAAATTTATTTAACAGTTTGTCAAAACAATGAAAAATTTTGAATATATAGAATTCAGGATATATATATATATATATATATATATATATATATATATATATATATATATATATATATATATATATATATATATATATATATATATATATATATATATATATATATATAGTATGTATATATGTATGTATATATATATATATATATATATATATATATATATATATATATATATATATATATATTTACACATACCTAAAGTTCAGGTGAAGTTCAT
>NC_142796.1:34032891-34052323 GCF_049724085.1 Artemia sp. Qi Xiang Cuo
ACCATCATTATAAATGATCACTACTTTCTGCCTTGCATATTATCATTACATAATGGTCCTTGAAAATATTAAATAAAAAAAAAACAAGTTTTTTTAACTGAAAGTAAGGAACGACGTTAAAACTTAAAACGAACAGAAATTATTCCGTATATGAAAGGGGCTGTCCCCTCCTCAACGCCTCACTCTTTACGCTAAAGTTTTTCATTGTTTAAAAAAAAATTGCGAGAAAGTCAAACTTTAGCGTAAAGAGCGAGGCGTTGAGAAGGGGGCAGCCCCTTCCATATACGGAATAATTTCTGTTTGTTTTAAGTTTTAACGTCGTTCCTTACTTTCAGTTAAAAAAACTTGTTTTTTTATTTAATTTTTGAATGCTTTTGAATTAATACAGGTTTTGATTTTGGCTCACCGTACATGAATAATTATAAAAAAATTGAAGATGAATTTTAATTTTATTTAGTTGAATGGCTGTCTCGAAATTTGTTTAATTTTATTTACGGATGCTTTTATTAGTAATAAATATGCGTAACTTACGAATTAACTTACGTAACGAACCTCTATATTCTTATATTTTTAATACGTATATTAGAGGTTTCGCCCCCTAGTCAATACCTTGCTCTTTAAGGTAAAGTTCGAATTTTGTTCCAATTCTTTAAAAATGACCCTTGAATCACCAATGCCGTTAATTAGAATAAATAGCTCTTATGAAAGTTCTAAATAATCTTTGGCTTAAAGAGCGAGGTATTGACTAGGGGGTGAACCCAATCATATACCCAATCAGGGAAATCCGGTACCCCCTTCATAGCAATGTCTCTTCTCCTATGAAAACTTCCTTCATGGTAAGATCCTCCCACATAACCCCTGATCCACTCTCCCCCCTCCCCACTACCAGAAAAAATCCCCTCTGAAAACGTATGTATACTTCCCAATAACCACTACTACATGTAAACATTGGGTAAAGTTTATAACTTTCAGCCCTTCCCCTGGGGACATCGGGGGATTAACTCATCCTAAAAGACATAGTTATTATATTTTCGACCATGCTAAACAAAATGGCTATCTCAAAATTTTGATCGGGTGACTTTGGGAAAAAAATGAGCGTGGGAGGGGGCCTAGTTGCCCTCCATTTTTGGTCACTTAAAAAGGGCACTAGAACTTTTAATTTCCGCTCGAAAGAGCCCTCCCACGATATTCTAGGACCACTGGGTCAATACGATCACCCCTGGGAAAAAAAAGACAAATAACCACACATCCGTGATCTTTCTTCTGGCAAAAAATACAAAATTCCACATTTTTGTAGATAGGAGCTTGAAACCTCCGCAGTAGGGTTCTCAGATACGCTGAATATGATGGTGTGATTTTCATTAAGGTTCTATAACTTTTAGGGGGTCTTTCCCCCTTTTTTAAAATCAGGCAAATTTTCATGAGGCGCGTAACTTTTGATAGGTAGGACTAAACTTGATGAAACTTATATATTTGGAGTCAGCATTAAAATCTGATTCTTTCGATGTATCCATTGGTATCAAAACTCCGTTTTCTACAGTTTCGGTTACCATTGAGCCGGGTCGCTCCTTACTTACAGTTCGTTACCACGACCTCTTTGATAACAGTCGTTTTTTAGAAATTTTTGAAGAAAATTGTTTAATATTCAGCTAGTTCAGTATAAGTTTATGAAAAAATGTAGGATATATGGGATACAGCTAAGCATAAGAAGGATACATTTTGAAGAAGCTGTAAACTAGTTCGCTTTTCTTAAAACTCGAAAAGTTAACATGTTGGTCCTTTGATGGCAACTGAAATTGAAAATGAAAACTTTTGCTGATACGATTTTTAGGTAAACACCATTAGAGGAAATTCTGTTGTCCCTGTTTTATTGCGAATTATTTGTGTTTTTTAAGGGAAGAAATTTAAAATTAGCCTTAAATTTAATTTTTGAGGCTTCTGTCCACCTTCTCAATCACACAGAAAGATCAGCTGATCTCTCAGTCAACAATTTGTTTGATGATAGATATATGAAATTGGTGTGCCTAGACTCTCAATTGTGTTCACTTTATTCGAGCAGTTTTATTACGGTTTCCCCCTTAAAAAATTGTACATTTTATAGTGCTTTCAACTTTTGATAGATTTTGCACGTTTGGAAATTACATAAAAATTAGATTCTTTTATTGTTTGTATTGTTTTGAAACTCCCTTTACTGTCTTTATTGTCTTTACTGACAAAGGTTGTTTTGTGTTTTATTTTTTCTAACGATTCATTATCTTGAAAGGCTACAAAAACAACAGTTCCTCTAAAAGAAACTTATTATGAAAGAAATGGAGAAAAAGAAAGTAAAAACTAGAAACAAAGCAAAATAAGATCATCTGAGCAATTGAATGTTTTAAATCAATAAGTATATTAGAGTAAATTAGACTTTCTTATTAGTCTTTATATTCTCATCGTATAGAAACATTCCTAATAAAACTTAGGAGACGGACATTTAAGTAATACAGAACTGAAACTCGTCGACTCTACATTTTTTTTTAAACTGTGATTTTTTACCGTAAAAGTAAATCGACTTAAATGCATGAGTTCATATGTCCATCCCCTAAAACGATTTTAAACGAGAAAGTACAGAAATTATTTTTTGCTACTCAACACTAAATAATGATATTTTGTCAAAAATCTGATTTGAAAGTGTCCACCCTAAAAATAGCTTATACTCCATTCTCGAGCACGTAAGCTTATTGTAGTTTCTACCTGATAACTAATCCCTTGCTAATATTTCACCTTTTGTTTGTTTTGTTTGTTTTAATTGTTTAAGTCTGTTGAATGTTTGTTTTCAAATTGATTTATTCAATTTGGCTTTTGAATAAGTCACTATACTGAATGATAATTTATACTGGATGATATTGTTATGGATTTATAAATTATTCCGTTAAACAGTGTGATATTTCTAATTTTTTTCAGATATTTTTTTTACGAGTACGATGCTCCGATGGCTTCTTATGATGCTATATTAGACACATGCCGTAGAGATTTTGACTTTATTCGTTCCTTTGTCAATCCATTGAAGGCCATCAAACCTTTTGAATGCACTCTAGCCGAAGAGCTATTAGCCCCTCCCTACAGAAAAGAAGTTCAAAAAATGGTTGAAGTTGCCAGTACAAAAACCAGTAAAATTCAGTTGTTTAAACAGCGCAGTGGCATGGATTATTATCCGTTCCACAAATAATTTTGTTAAATTTGCTTAATATAATTTGATGTTAGTTTTTTAATTTAATTTTGTTTGTTTAGCCTTATTAGACTTCAATTTCAGTACCAACTATATGGGCTATTTCTCTACTGATAATTGTTAAAAAATATTACTAATTTGTTGATGGTTTTAAGTTTTTAAAAGAAAGAAGACTTTTGTGTTTTATATTACTTGATAATGTACCGTTAACATTGGTAAATAAATTAGATTTAGGTTGCTTTGGCAAATTGTACCATAGGAGCAATTTACGGTTGGCTTTATTGAAAAAAGCGTTGCGGGAGCAACATTTTCATGTTTCTTTTAAAAGGCTGTTTTGTAGGGGCCACGGATCCATTTTGTACCTCAAAGAATATAAAATGGAAATGATAACACATCTTTGATTTTATCAAGGTGAAATATATACTTACTTGAGACGAGGTACAGGCTGTTCAGCCCAAATAGGCACTGACAGTTGTTGATGTTTTATTGGCAGCGTTTGATTTACGGGAACTGGTAGGAAGCCTGTCGCTCAACCAAGCAGTAGCTAGGATCGAAGCATGGTCCCTTATCTCCATGTAGAGATAGTTCCGCTGCGCTACCACAAGAGTAGGTGGAATATCGCTACCATTATGCTAAAAATTTGGGGATGGGAAAGGTGGGGATGTCGGTGGTGTTTTGAGCTCGCCTAGATCTCCCCAATCATAAAGATTAAAACTCCTTGCATGATTTTATTTCAAACAAGGTACAAGAAGCCTATCTTTGTTGGCACTGGGTGGGTATTGGAGGGCCTCTTCTTCTTCTGCTCTCCATTTTTACCAAACAAAAATACGCACGTGGTCTTTGTTCAAACAAGGTATAAAATACTTAACTTTCCAGCTTCTGGAAGGGTTTGGAAGAAGCTGGAGGGTCCATAGATCCATATTACGCCTCCAATTATACAGATTTTAGCTCCTTTCATGGCTCCGCTTCAAAAAGGTGCAACACGACTGCCTTTCTACAAGAATTGAGGGGAAGAGGGATAGGGCACGGGTTCTTTCAATGACTTCAATAATGCCTGATTCTCTCCCATTGGCAAAATATGTTGAGGTCAAAGACTAACCAGTACAATTTTCGTGAACTTAAAAAGTCTAATACCAAAGGGTAAGCAACTTACTGTTTTTTAATCTAGGGCAAGACCAGAATACTACTACTACTACTACTAAAAACTCACCGCAGCACCAAGACGCCAACACAGCTACGCACACTCCTCCATCCGAATCTATTCAAAGCCTCCCTTTTTGCATCGGCCTACGAAGTTCCCATTTCCTTTAAATCTTTCTTTATGACGTCTTCCCATACGATTGGTTATTACCATTACTTCTTTCTTCTGTGTGTTTGAGACGCTTTAGAAGCCGTCAAAAAACTTGTATGTATGTGCTTAATGTGTAATGAATTTTTTTAAACTGACCAAACAAAATCCCCAACGACGTGGTCAGCAATAATAAAAAGAAGTTGTATTTAAGCATTTTAGTAAATATTTGAAGTTGTTATTGCATTCAAAGTAAAAAGGGAAAATGGATTTTTCTTGGAATGGAAATAGGTATAAGATGACTATTTACGGATTTTTAATCTGGAACAAGGCAATCAAAGGTAATATGGCTTCGGAGTGTTTGCACAGTAAAAGAGAGATTTATGAAACGTTTAAATAGCATAAATTCACACATACAAGGCAACCCTCTTGCCTAATCCTAAAAAGGGCCTCTGCACGCTATAGTGATGCCTCCTCTTCTTTGTTTGCAAGTCACTCATTTCACAGAACACATCTAAAAGCGCAAAGGCCTATCAGCAATGTGTATAAAACTCAAGGAAAATTGCATACTGCATTTGGGCGTCAAAAATAGATTTTGGTCTAGCTAATTTAAGAAGTAAATTTAGCCAAAACTGAAGCCTAATAGATTTCATCTTAGTTATGGCTGACCAATGAGAATACCTTGGATAAAATTTGCCGATCTATGTGATGCCAGACACTAACTAATTTCCGTAACGTTACGCGGATCTTTTAACATAATATTTGCTGATCGGTTTGATTTAGATTGAATTTAGATTGCTAATAAAATAAACACAAATAAACATGCATCCGTGATTTCCCTTTTGGCAAAAAATACAAAATTCCACGTCTTTGTAGATAGGAGCTCGAAACCTATAATAGGCTTCTCTGATGTTCTAAATCTGGTGGACTGATGTTCATTAAGATCGCTTGGCTTTTGGGGATATTTTCCCCTATTTCGAGAATCAGAAAAAAATTTTCAAGCTTGTCTCTTGCGATGGGTAACATTAAACTCATTGAATATTATATGTTTAGATTCATCATAAAAATACAATTCTTTGATGCATCAATTTTTGTCGAAATTACTTTTTTAGAGTTTTGGTAATTTTTAGGCCGAGTCGCTCCTTACTTAGAATTCATCATCACAAAGTGTTGGAAAGGGTAAAGGGTCTAGAGATCAGTTCTATTTAAACGAAATTCGGTAGTCACACCCTCATCATAAAATAAAAATTTGGGAAGACCGCTATATTCTTAGAAATTTCAGTTGCAAAAGAATAGTCAATTTTGGAATCTTTAGAAATAAATATGAGTTATTTTTTGCAAAAACTCACTCGATTAGGCCAAGTGTAGCAAAGGACATATGCTTAGAATTCACGGCAACAACATTGATTCATCCGTTCAAGAGTACTGTCATTGGCAAACACAGAACGTTTATGACCTTATTGTGTGACCGAAAGATCTCATGGCTAGACCGCACTACCTTAGATTCACATAGAAATTTGCGAATGAACGAATAATTTTAATTTCCGTCCTGTTCCTTCAAAATTCTTAGATCATCCAATTTTTCTCTCTCGCCGCTTGCCTCTTCAATGGCTGCTGTTTAGAAAATAACTTTAAACAATCGGGATGGTTGTTGCTGTTGTTTGAAAGAAGTTGTGAAGTCCTCCGGTAAAAGGTGACTTTTTTTTCAGATCAATGAACTGTTTGACATAGCAGACAAAATTAGTAAACTCAGCGGTTAAATTGCAATGAAAATATAATATCGCTCCATTATGAACATTAATAAAATTTTATGTGAGCACTGTGTCAGTATTACACGTGTCATCACTTCGCTTTTTTTTCAATTTAATATTTAACTGCTTCTTGTTATAATATATTTTGTCTCCGAGAAAATATTTTCTAATTATCTCCGATAATATTGTTCTACTCTTACTCATACTCTTTCTTGTTGTTTGAGACATAGTTTGAAATTCGGGGGAAAAGGAAAGCAAAAGATAATGGAAAAGTATATATTTTCTAGTGTTTGGGGAGCTTTGATGGTATTATAAGGAACATACTCTAATATGCTGGAGAGAGACTTGATCTGGAGAGAAAAAGAAATGGATTTTCTATTCTAAATTTTGTGCTGTAGAACTTGAAAGGAACATAAATTATTACAAATAAATGGGGTATTTTGTCAGAAAGCTTATTTAAATTTTCTTTTGGCAAACAAAACATTCTTTCATTTCATTATAAAACATAATCCATTCTTTAATTTATAATATTATGAACTTAGTTTTTGCCGTATTTTTTCAAGGTATGTAAAGGTAAGTAGAGAAAGCATTATAGTATGAACTATATAGATGTGAAATAGAGGCTATGGATAAAATTGTCGACGATCTAGACGATGCAGCCATACGGCATAGTTGCAACTTTACCTTGACATGAAAGTTTTTCAAGTTTAAAAATTCTTAAACATATTTTTTATTTGATTTCTAATATTATGCATGTATTTCCTCAGCTAAAAGAACAGAGGGGTTTCCGCCTTCAGTCGTCTTCTTACCTTTATGTAGACATGCCTATCCGCCTTTGCAGTCTCTTGGCAGTATAGGGATAATTCCGGGGTTCAAATGACTGGTGAGATTAATGTAGACCACGATTTTTTAAAACTAGGAGGTCTTTGCACGGAGTCTATATGTGACCCTTAAGGCGAGTTATGTGTATTAAAAGCTGCTATGGCTACTTTTATTGCCATTGCCATCACTAATGCTACTGTTACTTTTTACGCAGCTAAGACTTCAGTCGGTTCTTTGTTACCTGAGCCGGGCCTCTTAAAGCCGACTTACCAAGTTTAAAAAACAAGAAATTTAGAGGGATCTAAAAGCAAGGATGCTTAATGTTTATTTCTGTGCTGGGGAAAATTGATAAATTATTTTAGATAATGAAATAGAACGTCCACGTACATAGTACTAGTGGCATAATTACTTACTAAAACCGTAATGCTAGAAAAACAGAAGTCAGTAGCTTATAGGCAAGAAAATAAGGGACAAATCTCCGTGGACGTAGGCTACTACAATCACATCATCTCCCTTCGCCTGAAAAAAAAATGTTAAGTCTATTTTATTAGATTTTAATATTAATATTAATTTAAAATAAATTTCAAATCTAAATTTAATAGATTGTGTTTAGAATTTTATAATTTGTATTTATAATTATTTTTTGTTTATTTTTCACTTTTATTTATTTTGTATGTAATTATTTATTTATTATTTATATTTTTATTTGTTTTGTATTATTTATTTATATTTCTATTTATTTATTTATACTTAATTTAATATATTAAATAAATAGATTTTAAATCTAAAATGTAAAATTTAATTAAACTATTAAGTATTGCATTTATGCTAGAAAGTGTCAGTAATGTTATCAATTTTTTGTTTATCTGTTTGCAAAGAGTAACAGATTTAGTCAGCTTCTTTTCCAAGTTTAGATACCTTTTGGTCCTGGAATTAGCAGGCTGCTATCCCGATTTAGATCCAAAGGAGTACTAACGACGTGAATACCGAAGGCCTGAAACTAGCGAAAACCGAGTACGCAATAAGCTACAAAATACAAAAAAAATAGTAGGAATAGATTTATGCCAAAACAACGCATAAACTAGCTCATGTAAAAAGTCAAACACTAGTATTACGACTAGTTGGGCCAATTTTAAAGTAAATAAATAAAACAAATAATTTGTCTCAACTGAAAGTAAGGAGCGACATCAAAACTTAAAACGAACAAAAATTATTACGTGTGTGAGGGGGCCTCCTCCTCAATACCCCGTTCTTTACGCTAAAGTTTTTTTTGAACGTCTAAAAAATCGTATTATTCTAATTAAATGTCCCTTATATTTCAGGAGTCATTCTTACAGAATTGAGGCAAAAAGTCAAACTTTAGCGTAAAGAGTAAGGTATGGAGGAGGAGGCAATCCCCTCAAATGCGTAATAATTTCTGTTCGTTATAAGTTTTGATGTTGCTCCTTACTTTCAGTTGAGAAAACTGTTTTTTTTTATTTTCTGATCAATCTCAAATAATGTCGGGAAATCCGGCTCCTCCTCCATGAAAAATTCCTTCCTCCACGGAAAATCCCTTCCTTGAAAGTTCTTCCCACATAAAATACCCCCTGCGCCAGGCATTTTCCCCCGAGACATTTTCAATCTAGCTGAAAATTCCCCCCGGAAAATTTATTGCAGACGATTCCGGTTGAAACTTTTTTTCTTATTGACTTTCATTTCAAAGAGACTTTAATTTCTGATTGTTTTTAAAACCATGCTGAAAATCTCCTCCTCCATGGAAAAGTTTTCTTGCAAATACCCTCCCTCCCCCCTCCCTAGTAGACAGTTGCTTCAGCAGAAAATTCCCTCTGGGGAATTTATCACGGGTAAAACTCCTCCTTGGAGAATTTCTCCAGTGGAAAATCCCCTCCCCCCTACGAAAAGGTACGCTAGACGTTTCTAACCCGGTAAAAAATTCCCCTGGGACAATTCCCATAACATCTTCACAATTAAAATTGAGTCGGCAAAGAGAAAGTATGACAAATAAAAGAAATTCGCATAGAATTTTTGGCAGATTTCTCCTGTGTAAAATTCCCCTGGAAAGTTCATCATCCGGAAACTTCCCTTCCCGTGGAAAATCCCCCATTAGAAAATTCACCTCCTCCCAAAAAGTGTCAGTATACTTCCCTATAACAAATCTATACCTAAACAATGGGCAAATTTCATGACTTGCAGACCTTTCCTCAGGAACTGTGGGTGTTATGTTATCCCCAAAGGCTTTGTTAATTAACTTTTCAACTACGCTGAACAAGATGGCTATCGTAAAATTTTGATCAGGCGACTTTGAGTAAAAAAGGGTGTAGAAGGGGGACTAGTTACCTTCCAACCTTTTTGGTCATTTGAAAAGGGCACTCTTACCTCTAATTTCCGTTCAAATGAGCCCTTTCCCGAAATCCTAGGACTATAGTTCCGATCCAATCACCCAAAAAGAAAAAAAAAAAAAATAAAGACGCATCCGTGATCGTTCTTCTGGCAAAAGATACAAAATTCCACATTTTTGCAGAAGGGAGCTTGAAACTTCTACAGTAGGGTTTTTGGGTAAGCTGAATCTGATGGTGTGTCATTAAGGTTTCCTGACTTTTAGGGGGTGTTTCCTCCTTTTTTCCGGAAATCAAGTAATTTTTTCAGACTCGTGGCTCTTGATGGGAAACACTATACTTAATGAATATTATATATTTAGAATCCGCATAATAATTAGATTCTTCTGATATATCTATTGATATCAGAATTCCGTTTTTTCGAGTTGTGGTTACAATTGAGCCGCGTCGCTCCTTATTTGCAGTTTGTTACCAAGAACTGTTTGTTAGATACTACCATGACTAATCATTTGAAAAAAAATGAGAAAAAATTAAAATATGTAAAAAAAAAAAAAAAACAAGAAAACGATGGTGATTTTCGGCAAATCGGAAAAACGAAGCGAAAAGACAAAACCAGATATTTAGGCAAGGACCTCCGCCAAGTCGAGTGGATTGGTGCGCCGGATATAGGATTATTTGTCCGAGAGGGCGAGGGTTCGAATCCTAGTGTATCCAATTATTTGCTTTAGGACGGGGGTCAGTGGCGTGACTCTGTAAGCTCAGCCAGAGTCGACCCAGCTTTAAATGGGTACCTGGAGAAATCCGAGGAAGGTAAACAGGAAGGGTGTTTGAAAGCACAGGATGGTTGTCCTTCCATACCCCCCCCCCCCAATGCACTGGCTGAAGGGCCAAGAAACGGAAATCAGCACCGCCGGTAGGGATTGTAAAGTCCAATGTCGTATTCTTTTTTTTTTACTTCCGCCAAGTTGTCTTCAGTGCTAAAAAAAAAAGAAGAAAAAATAAACACTCCAGAGAAAAAACCAGAGAGGAAGCTTTTTCACTTGATCTCGTTTGATTCAAGGCATGAAAAAACTGTGATTATAAAACTACATCTTAAAGCCTAGATAACGGACTGGATAACTTTATAACGGACTTCAGTTACCTTACAATCATTTGAATTTAAGGGTTTGTGGCCGGAGTAGAGGGCATAATTTAGTCTACTCTGGAAATAAATAAGTAAAAAAAAAAATTACAAATGAAAATTCAGACTACATTAGCTTGTTGAACTCTAGTATTTATTAGAAGACTTTAGTCATTATATTTAGAAATTAGAATACAAAAAGCATTGACTGTTCTAACTATTATTTTGGCATGATATTTAACTGCAAATCCCAATAATTTAAATAACTTAAGACTCATGTTGGTTATCTTTACTAATATGTAAGGCTAAAAATTCCAACCTTACCTCTGAGACCTGTTTTATTGTCAAAATTTATTTTTATTATTATTTATATTTTTAAAATGGTGTTGAATTCTCTCAGCCTAGAGTTGCTGATATCTAAAAATCTTGTTTCCAATGCATTTATTCGTGTAAAAATTCCCTTATATTAAAAAAGGGATCTTGACTGGGAAGATAAATATAAGTCCAATTCTTTCAAATTTAATTTATTTTTAGTTCGACTTTGGTCGCCCATGTTTATCCTGCTCTCGGCCTTTTCGTGGTCAAATGCATTTAGTTTTAGTGTCTTCAAATGAAAAATTCAATACCATCATATCGACTCTGGATGTGATCGTTGACTATTTCAACATTTCAATTAATGGCTGTCTTGAAATTTGGTTATGATGCCATTTAAGACATTAGGGTTGCCCAAGAGCACCTGGATCATTAGAGATGTTTTAGGATTTTATCTAGCTGACTTCAAGTTCTTACAAAGTTTAAGGTTCGAAGGGATTTAATTAATAAAAAAGGTGAAAATAAATTTAAAATGCACATCTGTGTGACAAAACGTAAGTTGAAATACACACACACACGTATGAAAGATTCTTTAGTAATATATATAGTGGCTCCCATTTCACTCTTTGACACAACCGCACGCCTTCTCAACATATTAAATAGAAAAAACAAGTTTTTTAACTGAAAGTAAGGAGCGACATTAAAACTTAAAACGAACAGAAATTATTCCGTATATGAAAGAGGCTGCCCCCTCCTCAACGCCTCCCTCTTTACGCTAAAGTTTTTCATTGTTTAAAAAAAAAATAGTTGTGAGAAAGTCAAACTTTAGCGTGAAGAGCGAGGCGTTGAGGAGGGGACAGCCTCTTTCATATACGGAATAATTTCTGTTCGTTTTAAGTTTTAATGTCGCTCCTTACTTTCAGTTAAAAAAACTTGTTTTTTTTATATAATTTTGAACCTTTTTGAAAAAATGCAGGTTTTGATCTTGGCTCACCGTACCTAAATAATTAAAACAAAATTTGCATATTAATTTTCTTTTACTTGATTAATTGTCTTTCTCGAAACTTGTTTAATTTTATTTACGAACTTTTTTATTAGTAATAAATATACGTAACTTACGAATTAACTTACGTAACGAACTTCTATATTCATATATTTTTAATACGTATATTAGGGGGTTCGCCCCCTAGTTAATACCTTATTTTTTAAGCGAAAGTTCGAATTTTGTTCCAATTCTTTAAAAATGACCGCTTAATCACAAAGGCCGTTCATTAGAATAAATAGCTCTTATGAAAGTACTAAAAAATCTTTGGCTTAAAGAGCGAGGTATTGACTAGGGTGGGAACCCAATCATATATGTAATATTTTCTGTTCGTTTAAAGTTTTGTTGTTGCTGCTGTTGCAGTTGAAAAACTTGTTTCTTTATATTTAATTTCTGATCTTTTTTTAAATAATGCTTGGAAGTCCGGCGCCCCCTTCATGGCAATTTCCCTTCCCCCATGAAAACTTCCTTCATGAAAAGATCCTCCCACATAACCCCCGACCCACCCACCCCCCCTCCCATTACCAGTAAAAATCTCCCCTGAAAACGTCTGTATACTTCCCAATAACCAATACTATATGTTAACATTGGGTAAAGTTCATAACTTTCAGCCCTCCCTCCGGGAACTTTGGGGGATTAAGTCATCGTAAAAGACATACTTATGATATTTTAGAACATGCTGAACAAAATGGCTATCTCAAAATTTTGATCGGGTGACTTTAGAAAAAAAATGAGCGTGGGAGGGGGCCTAGTTGCCCTCCATTTTTTTTGGTCACTTAAAAAGGGCGCTAGAAATTTTAATTTCGATTCCAATGAGCCCTCCTACGATATTCTAGGACCACTGGGTCGATACGATCACCCCTGGAAAAAAAAAAACAAAAAAAACAACAAATAAACAGGCACCTGTGATCTTTCTTCTGGCAAAAAATGCAAAATTCCACATTTTTGTAGATATGAGCTTGAAACCTCTACAGTAGGGTTTTCTGATACGCGGAATATGATGGTGTGATTTTCATTAAGGTTCTATAACTTTTAGGGGGTCTTTCCCCCTTTTTTCGAAAATCAGGCAAATTTTCTCAGGCGCGTAACTTTTAACGGGTATGAAACTTATATATTTGAAATCAGCATTAAAATCTGATTCTTTTGGTGTATCTATTTGTATCAAAACACCGTTTTCTAGAGTTTCGGTTACTATTGAGCCGGGTCGCTCCTTACTTACAGTTCGTTACCACGAACTGTTTGATAATTTCTATGAACCTTAACAACAAGGATCCTTCATTCCCCAAGACATGCAGAAATATGACCTAATTAAGCGAAAAAACTCTAACTAATTAAATTAGTATTTAAAGAGAAAAAATTCTAACATCATCGATTCGGCCAAATAGTACCCAAAACTCTAAAAAAGAATTTTGTATTTTTTTTTAACTTTTTAATATTTTGAGCCGAAAGACTGTTTCTTGATTTTCGGTCAGATAACATCTTTACAAATCTGGCAAGCTTTAGTTCTATAGCACAGAAGTGCATGAGCAATAAAATTCGGGAGGAAGGAATTAGAGATAAAGTTTTTACACTGAAATAAGCAGAGTTCTGACGGCTAATAAACGCTCACTAAGATGTTAAAAGCGTCTGCTCCGATTTAAGTACGTGATTCTCAGTTACAGGTTTTACTGTTTATCAATTCTCAATAATCTCTGCATATTTTAACACAAGATTTATTGCCCAGTTGACGCATCTAAAACTGCCAAGAACGTTTACAGTGTAAATATTGTCAATTGTTTTTACGTCATTTTGAAATTTCCCATATCGCAGGAAGGATTTGACAGTATATTAAGGAAAAAGGTGGGATGACAGCGACCAAAGTAAAAAAAAAATAAACTCAGAATTCTTCTATCCCTGTAATGGAGCTTTCTTTACGTAGGAAGGTCTAAAAATACGAGAGTTAAATTAAAAGTTTATAAATCAAAAACGTAGTTGATAGAATAATAAGAAAAGCTATCCTATGCACAATGTAATGTATGTAAATGAACAAGTATGTAGAAAGTATAATCTACTCGCTGTTTGCTTCCTACTAGAAATAATTTTGTGGCTCTCAAAGGCCTTTCTGATTGGAAGCAACTTTCAAAGATCTATATTTTTAGCCTTAAAGCTTAACTCTTTGTGAAACTTGTCAGAGGATAGAGAAAAATAAAAATAAAATGACTTTCAAACGATCATATTACTTAAAAGGTATATTGCCCTTCAATACCGTTTCCTATGAATTTAACAAAAAATGATTTCCAAAATCTGTTTTTTCAAAGACAACTAAAGTTGATAGTGCACGATGGCGCACCATCAACAATCTATTTTTACTATAGGAGGATAATCAACAGGATTTTCACAATTTTTTTCCCTTTTTTGTTCTTGTTTTCTCTTTTCCTCTTTTCTTTCGTTTTCATAGTAGCATTGAAAATTCCGGAAACTTATAAGTTCAAAAATTCTTTTTTTGGATTATTTGGATGTACTACTAGATAGGCTTCCTATTTCAGATGCGGTGTATGCAAGACGTCACCAATAGTCTGGAATCTTGGACTCTGGAAGTTCTGCTGGTGATTCTGCTTGGATTCTTCAGGTCATAAAATTCCGATATATTGAAAAATTATAAAACAATCAACGATGAAAAACAGCTACAACTCATAATCACGAAGCAATTCGGGTGAAGGTGTGCTTAGTGCTTAGATAGAGTGCTTATAAATCATGACTTTTTACTAGATTTCGAGAAATTTACTAGATCCTCTAAATTTACTAGATTATTTTTTTTACTAGATCTAGTAAAATCCTACTGACGGTGGCAACACTGAGTATACATCACAACAGGTTCGAGAAACCAGCCATGATTGTGATGCCGATTGACGTCGGTAGCACTAGCGCAATGACTGCCAAAGATCATTTCATTTATTTTTCGACAGATGCATTCCATAATATTTAGTGAATCTATGCAGTTTTTACATGATCGAATCCTGAGTTTAAAGGGTATTCCAGTGAAAAGTATAACAGTATGAGTTGTGCATACATCCTCGTCCAACAAAAATACACTCTTTGTTTTAGATAAGACTCTATCATCGTTGCCGAACCTAACAGGTGTATTTGGCAATTTCACCCTTAGAGATTTGTAAAATAAGAAGGATTAGAAAGACAATGTATTGAAACTCTCCAGGTATGTGTTGATTTAGACATAACCCCCTTTGAGACAGTTTAGCAAGCATCTTTTGGCTATTATCTCAGAATGGTGAAAATGACATTCAAGATCTTATGGCGTAACACCGACCGTATTATCATCTCCTGTAGGTTTTCAAGTGGAAATTTGGAAATATTCTATGTCTAAGTGATATTTGGTGCTCATCTTATTTCTTTTTGTTCAACATCACTTTATAATAATAATTCGTCTTTTACTCACGTTAACAGCCAAAATGACAATTTTGTTAAAATAGACGTACTTTGAAAGTTTGTCGTTCAACACCTATTTAGGAAAACTTTCCATGTCAATTAAGAATGAAGTATGGAAACTCTCTAGTGGCTTCCATCAAAATTAGGGTAGCTTCGTACATACTTCGTACATTAAGGCATGTAACTAAATTTGCACAGAAAATTATTGAATTATTAAAACTTTAACAATGTTGAAGGCTGTGATGCACGGTAAATAATTTCATGGGGAGCTAATTAGGTCAACATAATTGTGTGTAATTTTTCATTTTAATCAGGTCTTAGAAGTTTGAAATAGCAAAAATGTTTTATTTTCCATAAATTCAATTTAGGTAACTGTTTACAAGCTGTCTCTAGGAAAAGAAAAAAGAGAGAAGAATTGCCAGTTTGGGGCTTTTGTTTTAGGAATTTTTGATGTATTTCACTCCTTTCAAATCTATAACCATGAATACACCTAATAATCAGGTCTTGAGGAGAGAGAGATAACTGCCAGAATTAAAATTGGGCTAATCTGCATTAGGTTGACTGTATGTTGACTGCATTAGAATGACATAGACGGTAAAAGGGATCTTGAATTCTACCTCTCCACAGCAAAATACATTTCTGGTTCAATGTTAAACCTTATAGAAATTGATGGTACCGAAGTCGATAGCTCTTACCCAAGGGGTAGGGTTTACACCCTACCTCTTGGGAGTAGGGTGCTTTTTACTGTTTATTGACAATGGATGATATGTCATATAGTGAGGTTCATAGTTTTTGGGTTCCTAGGGATATTATGATTATTTCTTGTTTTTTTTTTTAAAAATTCTCCACTATTTTGGATTTTTGTGTATTTGTCCTATTTAATTTTAATTTAACGCGAGATTTAACGTATATCGTTCACATTTGAAGAAGAGCTTCTTCTCCACTCGACTGCGGTAATTATCTCTAAAACGTATATTATTTTGTTCGCTGCTATTAAAGAGCTGCAGCTAATAACAAGCCTCTGGTCTCTTAACTAGAAATAATTATAATTTGAAGGTTAATGTTATCACTAAGACATGGGATTTTGCAGCAAGCCTTTAGCTATAGCTTATTCCAAAAGGACAAGACAATAATGCCGTTGAAATTGTCACCAAGCCGGAGTTATTAAATCAGTTAAATTTGTTTCTTACAGATAAGTCTGAACTAGTTCAAAAAATAATAAAAATCTCTTTTCGACGATTTTTCAATAAGTTAAAAAAATGTCTTTTCTTACGTAATTCCCAATAAAATAAATTACACAAATAAATTTTAGAAAATAAAACTTGGTAAATGGATACAGCTGAATCTCGGCTATAGAATGATAGCGAAAGTTTCGTCCTATGTTTAAGGATTGAAATTTTCGAATAACAGACAAATAATGTAATAAAAAATTGCAGAGAGAACATAAACGCTGATATGAAAGACCAGAAATACTTAATTATATAATTTTCTTGTGCTTCTATTACATGAATTAAAACAGATGAATATGGGAGACTTCCCTGCAAGGCAAAATGTACAAATGAATCAGGTAGTCTATTGGCTTAGCGTAAGACTTGCTTTTTTCTGGAGATCCAGATAGAATCATTTGTTGTGATATAACTTGTTATTAGTAATAATTTGCACATTTCTCTGCTCGTTGAACTGTGTGGGCATCATACATTTCTGGAAATAAAATATCTTAAATCTTGAATCTAGTTCCTTGTGAAAGTTAGTTTATGGAATATATTGCCATAAACAAAATACATATAAGCAAAAAACCTGTTCTTTATATATATGTATGTGCTTATATATATATATATATATATATATATATATATATATATATATATATATATATATATATATATATATATATATATATATATATATATATATATATATATATATATATATATATATATATATATATATATATATATATATATTTATATATATATATATATATATATATATATATATATATATATATATATATATATATATATATATATATATATATATATATATATATATATATCAGATAAGAAATAACAAAACTTAAAAAAAAATGTTGGACTGCCTTTTCTCCTCTCCCAAAGTGATCAAATCTATCGTGGACTCTCATTGGGCTTAAGTAGGCCATTCACTGTTACTTTTGACCAATCTTGGTTAAGGTATTTAGCTCAGTGACGTCATTTACGGAGACATCAACCCTCTTGAATTTTCGAAAATACCTATTTCGTTTTTTTTTAAATTAATTTCTTTAGTATTTTCTATGAGAAAATTGAAAAAAGAAAAATTCTCCTCCATAGATTTTGAGAAGCACATTTTGCCCCTCCTAAATTATTTTTGAATTGATGTAACTGAACAAATTCTACTTGGATACCCAAGGGTTTGGTTGAATAGGCCATGGTTCTCCAAAGGCACAACCACGATACTAATTGTTTCTTCCAGTAATTTCCGATGAGATCCAATAATGCCTTCTGGAGATATATCATAAAGGTAAGAATTTAGGCTATTCCTTTTTCTTTCACCCGAGAGGCAATGGACCCCCTCCCCCAAAGGGCATAATTTGGGAATTTACTCTTACCTCCCATCAATTTTGGTTAAGATACAACAATCTCTTATGGTAAATGTTTGGATGACAAGAATTAGGGCAATTCTTCACTTTAGAGGTTGGAGGAGATATACCCTCCCCAAATAGGTACGCTTGGCAATAATGTGACATTTTCTTCGGTTTAATCTTCAGATTATGAGAATCCAGTGCGATCACACTTCCCTCTATGGTGAAGCTTTCTAATTAAGTCAATTTGGAATTTGGTAAAAAATATTAAGACGCAAATACAAAAGTTTCGAAATACCACTTTTTATTAAGATAAAGGTACACATCCTGGAATGTGTAAGCTTGGAGGGAACTTGCTCAATAACCAATTCCCTGGCTAAGTACGTCAATGAGCCGGATGGATGCGGTTGGTTTTATATATATTTATATGTATATATATATATATATATATATATATATATATATATATATATATATATATATATATATATATATATATATATATATATATATATATATATATATATATATATATATATATGTATATATATAAGTAGTAAGCTATCTAGTAGCACGACGAGTGATTGCGTAATATGTCTTACCACGGGCCAAGCATCTATATATTTGAACCCTACGCCTGAGGCATGGATATGTGTGTAGGTTTTCAAGTAATTGGGTTACCAGGGTCATTTGCCTATTACAATGACCTTCCGGTTTTTCTGGTAGGTAATTCTAATCTAGAGGTCAATACATCTTTCAAAGAGGAACGAGTACACAATACCGGTCCTAGTGTGATTGATTTTTTGGACAATTGCCTTTAGTCAAAAATAGTTTGTTAGGAGTGTGTCGTTGATAAAGCTAACTCTCATTGGAAAAAAGGGGTATAAAGCTTTTTGTTTTTTAATAAGAATTGCACAATGAATGTATCGTTTGACGTGGGCATTTTTTATGAGCCAATCAGAGGTTGTTCAATATACGATAACTTGATTTGTGGTTGGGATTTGAATACAAGAAATGGTTATGTTATTTGCTTGCGTGTATAGGAATTCCCATGTTCTTTGCTTGCAGTTATAGTTAGTCCCTTGTTATTTGCTTGCATGTATAGGAATTCCCATGTTATTTGATTGCGTGTATAGTAATTAACATGTTATGTGCTTGCATGTATATGAATTCCTATGTTATTTGCTTGCGTGTATAGGAATTCCCATGTTATGTGCCTGCATGCATAGGAATTCCCATGTTATTTGCTTGCTTGTCTAGGAATTCCCATGTTATTTGATTGCATGTATAGGAAATCCGATGTTATTTGCTTGCGTGTATAGGAATTCCCATGTTATTTGCTTGCTTTTATAGGAACTCCCTTGTTCTGTGCTTCCATGTTGAGGAAGCCCAATGTTAGTTGCTTGTGGTGATAGGAATACCCTTGTTATGTGCGTGCTAATATAGAAATTTCCATGTTATTTTCTTTCATGTATAGAAATTAACCTTGTCTTTTCTTAAATTTATATTAAATAACCTGCGCTTTGTTTGCGTGTACAGGAATTCC